>NC_056739.1:704253545-704258545 GCF_019279795.1 Protopterus annectens
ATGTATAGATAGGTATAAAAAGATATTTACAGTATATTGAACAGCCAGTATTCCTACAGTTGCCACCTTTTAAAATGGACAGTGTTTGATTTTCTCATACAAAAGACAATTATTGTATAAAACATATACCCACAGAGAAGTCAATGAATATGACACCACACACATGTTTGCATACATAAGAAATATTTATTTGTGTAGTATTGTGGGTCTGTACTTTTGATGTACTGTAATGCTGCTCCCACCCTGTTTCAATGCCACAGTTGTGGCTACTGACATCGCATCTCTCACACAGCTATGTAGGTCCTTCTGGTATACCTCCGGGGCAGCAGCCTGTAGCTGGTGAGTATGGTGTTTGTTCAGGTTTGCCAATACTCCGGTCATGTTATGGCCATGGTATATTCCATGCACACATTTAACACACCTTCCCATTATGCATGCTGTACATGTTCACTTGTTGTTGCTGTTAACTGCACTACATCACAGTGGTCACCATGGTGGCATATCTGAAGGTTATGTAAGAATCCAGCAATGTAACTAACAACCTGTCATTGCAAGATGTGTGCACAGAGATTAACATAATGGTGGGACAGATGGCTTACAGTAGGGACATGTCTAAAATATCACCCTTATACAGTGCTACAACAGTGTATATACCACTATTACAATGGCAACTGTTACAGATCTACACAACGGCATATCACAATATTCCATTCCACAACCCTTACAACCTGTAATGTGGTCCTAACACGAGCAATGAATGTGTAATATGGAATTATATGTTAGGACAGCAAATATGGGGAATACATACCTTAACATATACTGTAAGCATATGCATGAATACACTCCAAATAACATATTGTGGAAGCAGCTTTTGATGTACTGACAGCATGCACCCTTCATGAGTATGTACCTTCCAGCAAGTACAGGTCCTCAATATCACACCAAGAAATGGTCTGCTGTCCAAAACATTTGGCCATCAAATGTGCCCACTTACCTGCAACAGAGGCAGCCATGGCTTGCACGCATCCTACAAGCCATGGAATGGATCCCATACCCAACAGGTAGAACACAGGAGTTGAGCATGTAGTACCACCCCATTGCATATACCATGGCAAACAGTGCAGACAGTCATGTATGTGATGATGATGTATGAGACAGGATTAATGTAGAAAATAAACAGATGGCCATCCAAGGCAGATGACTACACATGTTGCAAACTGGTCATGAAGGCTGCCTAGTAACATGCCACAACACTGAGGGAGTTGCAGGAATGTCTAGCAAGTACTGGCAGTGCAGTACCTGTGTCGGCAATCACCTGGACTCTGCATACGTGTGGCCCATGAGTTAGGGTAATCAGATGGTTCAGTTGTTCCACAGGTAACATCAGCCAGGGGTCTCTAAAGGTAGTGTATGCATAACATCAAAAGTCCCCCAAAGGCATGCGTTGCAATGTGTACTGGTGTACCAAGACCAAGTTGGAAACTACAGACAGTATCAATTAAGATACATGTGCTGCACAACCAACACCTACCCCACCTCAGGCCCACCATCCCCATCTGTACCTTGCTGGTGTGAGTGTACACCTGTATGTTTGCCATTCATTAGCAGGGACTAGGCTGGTACACATGGTGTTCAGAGTTTGGGACACTGCAAAATGACACACATGTAGGCCATAGTTGTCAAGCATCTGCAAAAAGGCTTAGGATGGGGAGGGGGTGTCATCCTGAAACACAACAGTGCACTGAAACAGAGAGCCAAAGCTTGCTAAGAATGGCTGTATCTTCACACAGTCAAGGTCATGAATTGTGGTAGACATAACCCTGACTCTACAGCAATAGTGACAGCACTGTGTGACATCCAAGGGCTGTGCACATGAGTTGACCTTGCAATCATGTAGAGTTGGGGGGGGGGGCATTTGTAGGGAAGAGTGACCAAATACTGGCAAATGCAGATGGCCCATGCTGGTATACCTCTTCCAGGAGTAGTGACTGCTTTAGTACACTTAACAGTTGGTGCAACAAACCATCATTATAAGGATGTGCACACATATGCAACCACAATTTGTATGCATCTCAATCAGCATCTGCACAACTAACACATTTGTTTGATGCTGCATTTGATTGCACAGGTCATATGTTACATATCAGGTTAATGTAATGTTAACATATGCAGTAATGTGGCCCCATGGCATATCAGAGAAGAGGGTGCCATGTCAATAAGGGTGTGTACACTCCCCATAGCCTCAGTAAGGTTTGAAGATTGTCAGTGTAATTGTATTTTATTGGCCATACATGCACCTCTGATGAGATCAGTAAATCAGACATCAGGCATTCACAAATGACATCTGTCCAAATTCCATCCCAGATATGTATCAGACAAACACATAGGGGCTGTGAGCAGCAGAGCAAACATACCTGACACACATATACACATTCAGCAATGGTGTGTACACCTGTGAGGTATGGTGCACAGTACATGCTAGGGTGCTGAACAGGTGCACAGCGATAATGTGTACATGGGTGCAGTGTGTTCCAGAGGGAGGGGCATCACCTACTAACACAACCTATGCATCACAGAGATGTATAATGTTGGTAACAGGGATTGACTATAGCTGCACTGCATGCTGTTGAGTGCCATATGTAATGCATGTTGACAGATGGGTAATGAGAGGTCTGTGTGTAATATCTTTGTGCAACCGCACCTGTATGTGTGTGTGTGTGTGTGTGTGTGTGTGTGTGTGTGTGTGTGTGTGTGTGTGTGTGTGTGTGTGTGTGTGTGTGTGTGTGTGTGTGTCTGTTTGTGTGTGTGTACTGTTAAACAATGATGTACAGGTCTTTAAGTGTGTTTCTTGTTTTCCCCTCACAGGTGTCGAGGTGGGTCAGGGTCCTTCTGCAAGCAATCTGATGTTGGTGTCCATACAGACACTGATAATAATGATAGGTGTGTTGAGGCACAGGCAGGGTTGTCAGGGGCTGAAGCTGTGTCATTGTTTGACATCTCATTGTTATCCACCCCATCCCTGCACACAGTCACATTGCCTATACATACCCCATCACCAGTGGCCATAATTGAGGGACAGTTGGTGGTTGGTGGCATGGGACAGGACAGTGTGGTATCTATGGCATGTGTGTCTGTACACAGTAGCCATAGCCAGATGTCCGGTGGGGTACAACATAGGCAGATGTGCAGAGGTGCTCATAAGAGGGCTGCTGGTCATAATTTCCCTGGCAGAGGTGTCACATCTGGTGCGACCAGATGCATTTTTCAGGCCATCATGGAGGCACAGGCACATATGGAAAGATATACCAGACAGGGTCTGAATCTGAAGAGGGCTACTCATTAAGCAGTTATTGACAAAATTCATGATGTTGTAGGTGCCCACCATTATTTTGCAAAGTTCATGGACAGACGGTTGGGTAAGATGGTGGTAATCCTCGACAGTGGATTGTCTGAGCTTGAGCATATGGTGGGAGTAGTGTGATGGCCACATGGACGTAGGCCAGCAACACCAACAGCTGGAGGTCAACGTGGACATGCCAGAACTCAGAGCCATTCCCATAGTTGCAGTACCAGCCCCAGCACTGCGGGGGGGGGGGGTGCTGTCCACACTACATCATAGCAGGCAATGTGCATGTGGTCCTGGCCTGTCCCAAGGGGGACCTGGATCCAGCGAGCATATGTCATCATCAGGGCAGAATACGATATTGTGGCTTGTACCTGGTGGTGCCCTTGGATCCCCTGGCAGGTACAGTTCTCATGTCCATGGCTGGAGATAGTGAATTGCGCACCCTGCCAGCAATGGTCTGCAGCTGTCCAAAAAACCCCTGTATAGGGCAGCCACATGGCAGAACAGTGTGCATGCATACACGCAAACATCACCAACACAGTTAGGGCAACCCAATAACTACACACACCACATCACAACAGCCCAATTAATAAGTAACCCCCCCACACACACACACACATAATGTCAAATGTATGGCTCAGCCTAGGTCTCTGGCAAACCAACAACACACCCTGTGCATATGATGATACCTGTGCCACATCCCTGTCATACATAACATCGATGCAGGTACAGGTTAATATGGTTCTGATGCACAGGGTGACTGTACTATGGTGTACCAATGTAATGTTGTGTAACATGTTCTCAGCAGTAACATTTACTGCTTACATGGCAGGAAGTGTAGTTGTCCAGCCATGATGCATTACAGCTGTTATTAACACTGAGTGATTGTGGTCTCCATAATGTATTCCGTTGGTGTTGTAGGTGGCCATGTGTCAGCAGGATGTTGGTCTGCTGTTGTTTCCTACAAGGGGTATGGCACTGTAGTTACACCTTGGCTGTGGCATATCCTGGGTACAGGTGAACACATGTCCCAGGTCTGTATAACAGTTACTTGTTTGTGCCACATGGCTGATAAGTCTGGGGTTGTATACAGGTGAGTGCATGTTGGCTGATGTCAGCAGCCCTTCTACAGTGGACAACGGTAAGTGGACTGGGTGGTACACACCACATGTTTTTGTATAACACACACAGAGGTTTTGGTGTTGATGCAGTACACAGAGAACACTGTACACGTGGATGCATGTACTTGTGCAAGGAACCCATTTTAGCCTATGTAATTCCACCAAGACAGAATAGGCATAACAACACATTGGGAAATAAGCGGTCTGATAGTTTAATATCATTGACAATGGTGCTGGCAGGGTATATGTCCCCTTCCCCAATCTAGTGCAATCCTCGACTCGGTAAACATGGGTGTGCTGGTGTGGTTTGCACAGCCCTACTCTTTGGAGGATGTGAGGTGCTGTAGAACTGCAGATAGTGTGATTGACAACTACTTAACCTGTTAACATGAACTGTACAGTTTTACAGCCAGCTAAGTGGGGGGATGCACTCAACAGTAGCTGCAATGATGGTGGCTGTGTCCACAAGAGCCACACCCAACTATATATACCAACCCCAGTATCGATATACAGCTATACAGTGGGGAAGAGGG
>NC_056739.1:704263545-704333545 GCF_019279795.1 Protopterus annectens
ATAAGTACTCAGACCTCACTACTGTACACACTACAACAGAATGTCCAGGTCTTGTCCTCAAATATAAGCCCTACTATACATAACATGTCTAGCAGTCTGATATCTCACTGGCTTGTTATCAGGTATGATCCAACCAAAAAATATGTATTATTGTACACTAATCCAACAAAGAGCAAAGTAAATGTCCAGGTACCACAATCATGAAGTAAATAATCCACTTTATTGTAGAAATCACAGGAGCAGCCACCATAAGCGCTTTCGTCTTAGCCACAAGACTTCATCATATACTCCTTCCATGTGTAATTAATCTTTTATATAAAACCCAATTGTCATTAATTACAATTTTAAAGAAACAGTATCAAAATATCACTTCATTTCATCCTAAAAATGTTAAATAAAACATAAAATGCACTTTAATTATAAAAAATTATTTGTGTAAATGAATGTATAAAAAATGTCATATTCATATCAAATAAAAAACTAATAAAAAACTTTTCCTAAATGTTGTAGATGTTAAATAGTATTTTAAACATATTTTAAACGTAATAACCATAATAGTAAACATCTGTATGCCCTGCTAAAATTCACACCAAAGATGCCTTCTGTGCCAGGACCGGTTTTACAGAGATGTTTTCATTCAATCCAGGGGGTAAATTGGATTTCAGCCTAAGTTGCCATTTCAATTCTTTGTTAAGCAACAAGTTCCTTACATCACCACCCCCGTGTAATTTCTAACTGTATCTATAATGCCAAATTTATATCCACTGAAGGACCCACACTGAATGGAATGTTTATACAAAACACTAGTCTCTTTTTTATTTTTGACATCATAGCAGTGTTCATACATCTTATACTTAAATGCCCTCTCCGTTTTACCCACATGGTATGCGGGGCATCCATTACATATGGCCAAATACACCAGCATCTTTGTATTGCAATTACCTTTACAAAATTTTACCCTACTACCAAGCCCATTTTCCAACTGTACATAATTCTCCCTGAAAATGTTAAAACATTGTTTACAACTACCACTGGGAACTGTAGCCTTTCCATCATAATTCCCTTGAGGTATACAAGACTCAAATATTCTTTTCAAATTAGTACCTGTCCTGAAAGAAAAGGTAGGTGCTTGACCAATAGTTTCAAACAATTCCTTATTAGCTTTTAACATGCTCCAATTGTCCCTAATTATTTGCATGAAAGGTTCAGAGAAACCGTTATACTCTATAACACACGCCTTTTCATATTTGTTTCCAATGAAAGTTTATGTATTGAACATACAATCTCTATTGACCTTATTATTCTTGTCATTATCTAACATAGGCCTTCCTAGAAGTGGTCTGTATTTTTGACCCCAACCCCTATACACTCCTCCCAATATCACATCAACAAAGGTGTCTGGGTATCCCCTTTCTAAAAACATGAATTTCAATTTCCTAAATTAAATTTTTAGATCTTCATATTCTGACGTCATACGAGCTATGCGTACTGCTTGTCCTTTCACTAAGCTTCTTTTCATAAATATGGGGTGATTACTGGAAAAATGTAAATAGCTATTGCACCAAGTGGTTTTCCTATATATCTTGGACTGAAACCCATTCCTGGTTTGAATTATAGTGGTGTCCAAATAATTAATAGATGTCTTATCCCATGTATATGTAAACCTAAAGAAGGGGGTGCTTCCATTAATATAATGAACAAAGTTCTTCACACTGTCTTCATCTCCTTCCCATAATACAAATGTCATCCAAAAATCGAACATAGAGATGAATATTTTTCATAAAATCACTTTGAAATATAAATCTGTTCTCCCATTCCAACAGAACTAAATTCGCATAAACTGGTGTGCATGCTGCCCCCATTGTGACACCACTAATCTGCTGATAGTATTCTCCCTGAAAGTATATGTAATTGTTGTCCAACACTACCTCCATTAACTCCAAAATAAGCTGAATTTTGTCATAGGGCAAAGATGATAATTTATACACACTATCACTGAAATATTTGTACCCCTCAACTCTGGGTATACTAGTAAATAGATCAGTAACATCAATAGTGAGAAAATTCAAATTTTCCTGCCATACCTCCTGAGTCAATTTACTCAAAAATTCCCAGGAATCCTTTATTAGATGATTGGTGTTTATAACTATTTCTTTCAACCAAAAGTCTATATAAACTGCAAAAGGGTGTGTTTTAGAGCCCTTAGCCGACACAATCTGCCTAAATGGAGGTTCCTTTATATTTTTGTGCACCTTAGGTAGTCCAAAGATAATCGGAACTTTGGGATATCTTTGTTTTAAAAAATATGCATGTTTACATATACATGGGGTAAGACATCTATTAATTATTTGGACACCACTATAATTCAAACCAGGAATGGGTTTCAGTCCAAGATATATAGGAAAACCACTTGGTGCAATAGCTATTTACATTTTTCCAGTAATCACCCCATATTTATGAAAAGAAGCTTAGTGAAAGGACAAGCAGTACGCATAGCTCGTATGACGTCAGAATATGAAGATCTAAAAATTGAATTTAGGAAATTAAAATTCATGTTTTTAGAAAGGGGATACCCAGACACCTTTGTTGATGTGATATTGGGATAAGTGTATAGGGGTTGGGGTCAAAAATACAGACCACTTCTAGGAAGGCTTATGTTAGATAAGGACAAGAATAATAAGGTCAATAGAGATTGTATGTTCAATACAAAAACTTTAATTGGAAACAAATATGAAAAGGCGTGTGTTATAGAGTATAACGGTTTCTTTGAACCTTTCATGCAAATAATTAGGGACAATTGGAGTATGTTAAAAGCTAATAAGGAATTGTTTGAAACTATTGGGCAAGCACCTACCTTTTCTTTCAGGACAGGTACTAATTTTAAAAGAATATTTGAGTCTTGTATACCTCAAGGGAATTATGATGGAAAGGCTACAGTTCCCTGTGGTAGTTGTAAACAATGTTTTAACATTTTTAGGGAGAATTATGTACAGTTGGAAAATGGGCTTGGTAGTAGGGTAAAATTTTGTAAAGGTAATTGTAATACAAAGATGCTGGTGTATTTGGCCATATGTAATGGATGCCCCGCATATTATGTGGGTAAAACGGAGAGGGCATTTAAGTATAGGATGTATGAACACTGCTATGATGTCAAAAATAAAAAAGAGACTAGTGTTTTGTATAAACATTCCATTCAGTGTGGGTCCTTCAATGGATATAAATTTGGCATTAAAGATGCAGTTAGAAATTACACGGGGGGTGGTGATGTAAGGAACATGTTGCTTAACAAAGAATTGAAATGGCAACTTAGGTTGATATCCAATTTACCCCCTGGATTGAATGAATACATCTCTGTAAAACCGGTCCTAGCACAGAAGGTATCTTTGGTGTGAATTTTAGCAGGGCATACAGATGTTTACTATTATGGTTATTACGTTTAAAATATGTTTAAAATAGTATTTAACATCTACAACATTTAGGAAAAGTTTTTTATTAGTTTTTTATTTGATATGAATATGACATATTTTTTATACATTCATTTACACAAATAATTTTTTATAATTAAAGTGCATTTTATGTTTTATTTAACATTTTTAGGATGAAATGAAATGATATTTTAATACTGTTTCTTTACAATTGTAATTAATGACAATTGAGTTTTATATAAAAGATTAATTACACATGGAAGGAGTATCTGATGAAGTCTTGTGGCTAAGATGAAAGCGCTTATGGTGGCTGCTCCTGTGATTTCTACAATAAAGTGGATTATTTACTTCATGATTGTGGTACCTGGACATTTACTTTGCTCTTTGTTATCAGGTATGATGTCAGTAAATAATGATGTACTGAACATATGCAGCTCTTACTGCATGACATATGTAAAAAGGTTGACAGAATTGTGGCTGGAGGCACAAACACAGGGCCAATATTGACATGTTGCTGTGATAAACTCATACATTTACTGGTGTAAAAGGGTTTGTTGTGACATATGTCTTCTGAGGGATATGAAGTCAGTAACTCACATGGCTGTCACCATGTACTGACTGCAATCCTCAGTGTATGCTACTGTATTTCTAAAGATAGGACATGTGTGAATAACACAACACATGTAAGACTCCAAACACTGGCCAGTCTGCAGATAGCCCTACAGGTGAGAGTTTGCTCAACCACATAAAACTGTCATGACAGATATTAAATCATGTAGACCAGCGATATCCACACAAACTGTGTTAAACCAACATTACTTTAAATGTAGAAGAGCAAGACTTACATTTTGCCCTCATGTCTGAAACATCCCCATTGTGTTTGTTGGCCTGTCTCCACAGTGTATGTTGTAAGAGGTATATCCCACTACTCTCTGTGATGCTGTTTGCCAAACACCAACATGAAGTCCTGCTCACAGTGAATGAAAAGGGCCAACACCCACATGATGTTCCTAGTTATATGAGTGTATTTCCATGCAACTGGCTGTGGGAATGATACCACAGCTGTTCCACATGCAATCAGCTAGTGGTGACTGCAACTCATGCACAGGCCATCAGCTGATCATGAGCATCACTTACAAAACACAAGCTGCTGCCTAAGCAAAGCAGGTGTACTTTTCCACATCCACCAGAGAGGGAGTGAGAGAGACAGACAGAGACAAAGTAAGAAAGGAAGGGGGTAGGAGATTAAGAGCTAAGCATGCTTGTGTCACACACTTAATAGTACAGGGTTTCAAACCCCTGCCTGACTATGTATTTCTATTACATTTTTATGCAGTTATTGCATGTGCTGCAGAACTTACATGCTGGACAGTTGTCCAAAGGTATCTTTGAAGGTGAGCGACATCAGCAACAGTGATAAAGGAGTGATAAGGTAAGTGTAGTACATGTGCCTGTCCACAAAAGCAGGTGTCAAGGAAGACACAACCACACTCTCTCAGGGACTCACACACATTATCACAGTTGGCAGGGTCAGGATTAGAAGTCTTAACCAACTAGTTTGCTACACTACACTACTACACAGAGATCACATGCACCACAGAGATTATCAGGCTGATATATGGGCAAAGGGTATGTCAAGGTGACTGACAGCAGAAGGCATGGTACAGTAGGGCAATGGGAGGTGTAGTGAGTGTGAATGGCTTTCAAATCATTAATCTCCACACACACACACACACACACACACACACACACACACACACACACACACACACACATACACACACACACACACACAGATTTGCCAGTACTGACATCCATGGGTTCATTGCTTCACAGGTGTGTAATAGTTGACTGTGCCAGAAGGCTGTACAAAACTAGGCAAAGGGTATACCTTGGCATCAGGCCAAATGACAATGGTCTGCAGTGTAGCTCAGGGGTGTAGTCCCTGGATTGGCCCACATAGGTGGGTATTGTAGTCACCATCCACTCATCTGGGTTACTATTGTGGGTGGCCAGTGCTGTGCAATACTTGCCATGTATGTGTTCTATATTCCATAACATGGGCACTGTCCGGGTTATACACATGTCCCACATGCATGTTCTGTGACATGTGGAAGTGTACCTGGGGTGTCTGGGGCATGTTGTGTGGACAGATTGTTATCATCTGATGTGGCATTCCTGACCACATGTGGGGAGAACTGGCTATGGAACTGAGGTTGATCCTGCACCTAGATTGACAGCATTATGTAGGTATTCACTGGTGTTAGTGGCATCTGTCCATACAGGGCATGTGTATAAGGCATGGTATTTCCTTTGTGGGTTACATTTGCTGACTCTACAGTTGTTAAAGGCGTCCAGTGGGGAACATAGCAAAGGACCACTGTAAGCAATTATTAACCTATTGTAGGGATGGAACAGGGTGCCATGTCCTCTGTAGTCCACTGCAATCACACAGTGGTTGCTATCTGTGGACAACATGCGGGGAAGTAACAATATAGAGATTGTTGCCTAGCCAAGTGTGTTTGTATGTATGAGACATGGGTGGAGAGTGTTCCCTGGGTAATACAAGGGTTGCCTATATTGTTCCCCAATCCATAATGTCACATGTTGGGTTATGGATTGTCTACACCAGCCTCTCTGCTGTTTGACATCTGTTGTCCTTGTAAGGTGGACATTGTGACATATAGTAGGTCCTCAATATAAGAAATTTGCAAAACCCACCCCACAGTGAGTCCTGTTATTACACAATCACAGCTACCTCCACAAATGATACTGATGACAAACACACAAATACTTGACAGAACTGGGATTCAAACCCCTACCTAGCTACGTATTGCTATTATAGTGAATTGCATTTATCACACGAGCCGTGGAGCTTATAGGGCTAGTCTTTCCCCAGGTGAATTTCAAGGTGAATAACATCAGCAGATTTGCCAAAGTAGGGCAATGAAAAGTGTAGTGACTGTGACTGGCTTCAAAAGCATTGATTCCTACATATATACAGTTGTCATGTCTGGGATCAGAACTCCTACCTAACTAGTACATCACACTATAGCATTACACAGTTATAGCACATGCCATGGAGCTTATAGGGTTAACCCTTCCTCAAAGGTGTATTTCAAGGTGAATGACATCAGCAGGCTTGCCAAAGTAGGGCAATGGAAAGTATAGTGACTGTGACTGGCCTTAAAAGCATTGATTCTTACACACACACACACACACACACACACACACACACACACACACACACACACACACACACACACACACACACACACACATACAAGCACTCACAGTTGCCATGTTTGGGATTGTAGCGTCTACCAAACTAGTACATCATATTACTGCATTACGCAATTACATCACATTCCACAGTGCTTATAGGGCTAGCCCTTCTCCAAAGGTGTATTTCAAGGTGAATGACATCAGCAGGCTTGCCAAAGTAGGGCAATGGAAAGTGTAGTGACTGTAACTGGCCTCAAAAGCATTGATCCCTTCACACACAGACAAAGTCTCACAGTTACCATGTCTGGGATTAGAACTCCTACCTACCTACTACATCACACTGTAGCATTACACAGTTATAGCACATACAACAGAGTTTATAGAGCTAGTCCTTCCCCAAAGGTGTATTTCAAGGTGAATGACATCAGCAGGCTTTTTAAAGTAGGACAATGGAAAGTGTAGTGACTGTGATGGCCCTCAAAAGCATTGATCATTACACACACACACACACACACACACACACACACACACACACACACACACACACACACACACACACACCCACAAAGTCTCACAATTGCCATGTCTGGGATTAGAACTCCTACCTAACTAGTATAGCACACTATAGCATTATGCAGTTATAGCACATGCCATGGAGCTTACAGTGTTAACCCTTCTCCAAAGGTGTATTTCAATGTGAATGACATCAGAAGGCTTGCTAAAGTAGGGCAATGGGGAGTGCAGTGTGTGTGAATGGGCCATAAACCATCAGTCTGAAAGCACACATACAACACTCAGTCACACACAGGTTTACATTTGACAGGACCATGTGTACAACTGCTAGATGAATAATGACTTCTACAATCATGTTACACAGTTATCACAAGTACCACAGATACTATAGTGCTGAGGACTACCAAAAGCAAGTGTCTACAGTGATAGACATTTGCACATCATGTGGTATTGGCCAATTGGATGTGTGCTGGGTGGGACAAGTCTCATGCTGGGAAGCTCTTTGTCACTGTCCGTCACTCGGGGGGGGGGGGTTGGGAGGGTGGATTAATGGCTAAGGTGTTTGCCTTACAAACACAATGTGCAGGGTTTGAGTCTCACAAGGGATAATTGGCTAGGCTTAAAATGGCTCACAATGACAGTTAGCTTAGTACTAAACTATGAACTATGAATCTATGAACTGTCTCCCACACATCTATGTATGTGTATATTTGGCCTATTATAGTGTGTTGTCCTTGGATATCTGTGGGTATTCCTATCCAATGTGTGTGCAAAGCATGACTGGTGTGCAATGTGGAGTGTGTGCACAGACATCTGCAACTGACCGATATGTATAGTCCACTGTTGTTGTCATAAATGGGCTTTGTTTCTCTAAATGTGGGAGCATGCCCAGTATGACCTTCTGTATTGAATGTGTGAATCCATTCAATACAGAAGGTCATACTGTATTGAATGTGTGAATCCATTCAGGTAGGTTGTACTCCAGTGCAGGCATTTGTGTTCTAAACCTACAGCTAGTAACCTGTTTCTGCTGGATATTTGTAGATCGGTTGAAAATATGGGGTGAACAAAGTTGAAGCAGCAAGCACCAAAGCAGTAGTTCCACTGTTAGAAGAACCAGACGGTGGGATGAAGTATAAAAGACTTTATTATCCTTGCCTTGTTAAAACCAATGTTGAAACTTCACTTTCAGCAAAAACTTTCGTTTAAAACCAGAAAAAACAATTGAGATCTAGCGCTTTTGCTTGGCTCAAATACCAAGCTTTATCAAGATGAACTGTTTACTAAAAGGGCCATTAATATAGGGCTCACCTTCGACCATGTGACAACAGGTCATAATTAAGGTTTAAAGTCGTACATTTTCAAATACTAAATCAAAAAATTATTAAAAAATTATTATTCATATTTGATCTATCATATTGACCTGGCTACACTCATTTATACATTATTACATTATTATGCATTACACTGATGTTCACAAAGAGAAATATATGTTATAAAACAATAATATGTTAAAATATTTAATTAATAATCATTTCTTGTATTAAAAATTCATTTCACTGTGTATATTTCACCCTACTACTTAATTGTATACCACAAGTGTCTATTTAATTAAATATACACACAATAAATATATAAAAATAGATATTTTTATAAGTAAATGAATACTTTTAAAAATATTCACTAAAATGCTTTTTAAATACTAATATAAAATGTGTACAAATAAATAATATATTGATGTATATAAACAAATAAATGATCACTGACATGATTAATAAACAAAATCAATTAAATAAACTGTTTCTAGACACAATACATCCACCTTTCATATATATTCAAAATCTAGCCATTCTTAATTTTAGAACACTTCTTATATTAATATTGTCATTCAAACCTGGACTAGTGGCAGCATCTAATTTGAGCTGCCAAAGAAGTTCCTTATATTCTAAGCGTGTTTCCCAGTCACCCCCTACCCCATCCATTTGTACTTGTTCTAATACTATAAAATGTATTTGCATTTCTGGGCATGTAATGGAATGTTTGTAGAAAGCATTGGTTTCTTTTTTTCTGGAAACCTCACACAAATGCTCATAAATTCTCTTTCTTAGAGATCTCTCTGTTTTACCAACATAAAAACTAAAACATTTTGTGCAATAACCCAAGTATACTATTCCTTGTGTTGCACAATTCATGTAGATGTTGGCTTGAAAATTAAAGTTCCTTGAGGGAATATATAAAGAGCTTCTATTTGAAATGGATGTGCACTGTTTGCACATCCCACATTTGTAATTGCCTTTTTTCAAATTATTACCATTATTGATTCTCCCTTGGGGTTGAAACTTTTCAAATAATTCTTTAATATTGGTGTCCCTACGTCTAGCAAATCTAGGGTATCTTGGAATGTGTTTTTTTAACACTTCATGTCCTGTCAAAACTGGCCAAAACTTAGAAATGACTTCTTCAATTTGTTGAGAATTATTTGAAAAAGTGTGTATATAATTATTACAAAAACCAGTATTAATGTGCTTGGCTAGGTTTTGGTTCCTGCGTCTGGCCCAAACCTAATAAAGGGGGATACTTGTCCTCCCTATGATCCAAAACTTCTTTACTCATCTTGTCTATCAAAACTTCAGGATAACCTCTTTCTAAAAACATATTTTTTAATAGTGTCAACTCTTCCAAAAAATATTCTAAAGTACTAGACATTCTTGATGCTCTTATCATTTGACCTTTAATTATGCCTTTTTTCTGATAGAATGGATGGCCACTTGTAAAATGGAGGCATGTGTTGGAAAAAGTAGGTTTCCTATACAACTTAGATGTAAACCTATTATTGGAACAATCTTTGAAAACTGTTACATCCAAATAATTATTTTTTTCATTACTGCTAGTATATGTGAAGGACAAAAAAGAAGTGGTGGAATTAATATATTCAAAAAATTCCAAAAATTGTTCCTTAGTACCACTCCACAAAATACTTATGTCGTCTAGAAACTGGGTATAGTGTTTTATGTACTCCTTCCATTTAGTGGAAAAAATAGATTTTTGTTCCCATCTGTGTAACACTATATTTGCATACATGGAGGCACATGGCCCACCCATTGCTACTCCCTTCTTTTGTTTATATATCTCTCCATTAAAAAACATAAAATTATTTTCCAATATAATCTCCATGAATTCAACAAGTAAATTAATGGTGTTAGCCGACAGTCCTGATTCTTTAACTAATATTTCATTAAACCAATTCAAGCCGCGTTGATGTGGAATACTCGGAAATAAGTCCACAACATCTATTGTTATCATTATTAAATCAGATTGAAAAAGATGTGCTTGGATGCCCCTTAAAAAATCCCAGGAGTCTGTACATATGTACTTCATAGTTGTTGCAATTTTTTAAGCATATAATCAACAAACTTTCCTATAGGCTCTAGAATACCACCTTTACCTGACACTATAGGCCTAAATTTCAATGGTTCGAGACCTTTATGTGTCTTGGGGATCCCGAAAATTATTGGTATCTTGGGTTTGTTAACATTCAGGTAATTATAAACTTCCTCATTAATAAATCCTTGTAGTAAATTGTCCATTAAAGTGTAATTAATTTTAGAATAAGCTAAATTCACTTCATTTTTGAAAAGCAATTCATATTTCTCAGAGTCCTGTAACATATTAAACAAATGCATTTCATAATCCTGCGTATACATCAGAACCAGCCCTCCTCCTTTATCTGGCTTCATAGTTCTACATTTTTCTTTCCTAAGAAGCTGTATCAATGCCGTTTCTTCTGGCCCCATGTTAGATGGTACTTTATCTGTTTTTTTAGAAATAATCTTTCTTATTTCTTTACTAACCATCTCTTCAAACACTTTTAGAGATGGGTGGGTTGGCGGATTAAAGGTGCTAGTTCTGACTAATGTAGTTTTTGTACAGGGCTGTCCATTAAAATTCAAAATTAAATTTAGCTGCCTTATGAATAACTTCAAGTCTATTAAGGCTTCTGCTAAATCAGAAGGGCATGCTGGAATGAAGTGTAAACCTTTTATAAACAAATCAAAAAACTCCTTCTTGATTTCAATCTCAGTGAAATTATATACTGTAAAATTCTTATCCTTCACTAATGTGTACTCTTTGTTAGCTTCACATTCGTCTAGAACCATCACATTAGAATCATCAAAATCTAAAAAATTAGTCATGTCTAAATCTATGACTTTCTCCACTTCTGTTGTTGGAAGTTCTCCCCCCTCCCTATTAATCTGTCCTGGGGAAAGTGAAAATCCTGATGAGAATTCTTTCTGCTTTTTTCAGCTAACCTTTCACTCCTTCTGAGTGGTTCAGTGAGAGGTTGTGCATATACATTCCTATGTGTATTCACCTGAGCTCCACCCCTATTACGCTCATCTTTCCATTTGTTTCTCACCACCACAGGGTAAGCTAGCCCTTCTTTATATTTGTTTAAATCCCTTTCTAATTTGTTAATCTTTCTATTCAGAATTTTCATACAATACTGGTCTACCTCATTAAATACATTGTCGTAGTTTTTCTTGACAGATAAAAAACTAGTGTCATTAATCAACTTTTCATTCTGAACACTCAAATCTTTTAGAAGAATATCAGGCTTCGCCTCATATTCCTCGATCATTACTTCCAATACCTGAAGTCCAGCTCTATTCAAAATATTTCTCATTATAAGCTGTTCCTGGCTGCACATTGTTGGCAAACTTAAAACAACGCAAGCCTTTAGGAACCCGCTCAACATTTACACATTCCTTTAAATAGTTAATCTCTAATTGATTGCTTTTATACGAATATAGTCTTTCTTTTAAATTATTAAATTGCTGTTCAATGCCAGTTTTATCAACCAGTACAGTACCTTGCTTGAACCAGAACTGCTGGCCCGCCCAGGCATTGAAGCTGAATTGCTTATGTAAAGCATCGGGTTCAGATGAATGCTGAGAAGGAATTACATCCATGGGGTTGATACCAGCTTGTTTAGCTAAGAAAAGACCTTGATTTGAATCATTTTGCTTTCTTTGTTGTTGAACAGCTATTTCATGGATTGTACACATTTTTCTTTGCTCTAACGCCTGCTCTTGGTTACCAGGAATTGGACAGGAAGTCCCGCCTCTGTTGCACTTTAGCACCTCGGTTAATTGGGTTAACAAGTCCAAAACCTTGAGAAGAAAAAAACACAAACAGGGTAAGGTATCACCTCAAACGAAATAGTAAAGTCCAAAAAAAGGAGGTAGATACTCCAAGACAATCGAAGTCAACCAGGAACTCAAACCAAGAAATGAATGAATAAATCCTTTATTACTGAAAAACAGTAAGCGCTTTTGCGTTGCTCAGAATGCTTCTTCAGACTTTAATAAAAAACAAAGATACTTGCACTGCTTAAATACATAGAGCTAGCCAATAAAACATATGCATTCAAAATAACCAATGAAAGCAATAGAAGTAATCACATGAAAACACTTCTTAAGGCATTTACATATCCCAAAGCTTATAAAAGAAGTATACAGAGATATGTAAATGCCTTAAGAAGTGTTTTCATGTGATTACTTCTATTGCTTTCATTGGTTATTTTGAATGCATATGTTTTACTAGCTATGTATTTAAGCAGTGCAAGTATCTTTGTTTTTTATTAAAGTCTGAAGAAGCATTCTGAGCAACGCGAAAGCGCTTACTGTTTTTCAGTAATAAAGGATTTATTCATTCATTTCTTGGTTTGAGTTCCTGGTTGACTTCGATTGTCTTGGAGTATCTACCTCCTTTTTTAAGTCCAAAACCTTATTGAACTCTGAGCGTGTCACCGGGGCATCCTCACCCGGCATTTTTAATAGCTGTGGTGTGTCAAGAAAATCCCCTTGGTCAGCTTCCTCTGCCATGGAAAGAACGTAGACCAGTAATGAACAAAGTTGAAGCAGCAAGCACCAAAGCAGTAGTTCCACTGTTAGAAGAACCAGACCATGGGATGAAGTATAAAATGCTTTATTATTCTTGCCTTGTTAAAACCAATGTTGAAACTTCACTTTCAGCAAAAACTTTCGTTTAAAACCAGAAAAAACAATTGAGATCAAGCGCTTTCACTTGGCTCAAATACCAAGCTTTATCAAGATGAACTGTTTACTAAAAGGGCCATTAATATAGGGCTCACCTTCGACCATATGACAACAGGTCATAATTAAGGTTTAAAGTTGTACATTTTCAAATACCAAATCAAAAAATTATTAAAAAATTATTATTCATATTTGATCTATCATATTGACCTGGCTACACTCATTTATACATTATTACATTATTATGCATTACACTGATGTTCACAAAGAGAAATATATGTTATAAAACAATAATATGTTAACAATAATATGGTTCTTCTAACAGTGGAACTACTGCTTTGGTGCTTGCTGCTTCAACTTTGTTCATTACTGGTCTACGTTCTTTCCATGGCAGAGGAAGCGGACCAAGGGGATTTTCTTGACACACCACAGCTATTAAAAACGCCGGGTGAGAATGCCCCGTTGACACGCTCAGAGTTCAATAAGGTTTTGGAATTGTTAACCGAATTAACCGAGGTGCTAAAGTGCAACAGAGGCGAGACTTCCTGTCCAATTCTTGGTAACTAAGAGCAGGCGTTAGAGCAAAGAAAAACGCATACAATCCATGAAATAGCTGCTCCACAACAAAGAATGCAAAACGATTCAAACAAGGACTTTTCTTAGCTAAACAAGCTGGTATCAACCCCATGGATGTAATTCCTTCTCAGCGTCCATCTGAACTCGATGCTTTACATAAGCAATTCAGCTTCAATGCCTGGGCGGGCCAGCAGTTCTGGTTCAAGCAAGGTACTGTACCGGTTGATAAAATTGGCATTGAACAGCAATTTAATAATTTAAAAGAAAGACTATATTCGTATAAAAGCAATCAATTAGAGATTAACTATTTAAAGGAATGTGTAAATGTTGAGCGGGTTCCTAAAGGCTTGCGTTGTTTTAAGTTTCCCAACAACGTGCAGCCAGGAACAGCTTATTATGAGAAATTGTGTAATATTTTTAATAGAGCTGGACTTCAGGTATTGGAAGTAATGATCGAGGAATATGAGGCGAAGGCTGATATTCTTCTAAAAGATTTGAGTGTTCAGAATGAAAAGTTGATTAATGACACTAGTTTTTTATCTGTCAAGAAAAACTATGACAATGTATTTAATGAGGTAGACCAGTATTGTATGAAAATTCTGAATAGAAAGATTAACAAATTAGAAAGGGATTTAAATGAATATAAAGAAGGGCTAACTTACCCTGTGGTGGTGAGAAACAAATGGAAAGACGACCGTAATAGGGGTGGAGCTCAGGTGAATACACATGGGAATGTATATGCACAACCTTCACTGAACCACTCAGAAGGAGTGAAAGGTTGGCTGAAAAAAGCAGAAAGAATTCTCATCAGGATTTTCACTTTCCCCAGGACAGATTAATAGGGAGGGTGGAGAACTTCCAACAACAGAAGTGGAGAAAGTCATAGATTTAGACATGACTAATTTTTTAGATTTTGATGATTCTAATGTGATGGTTCTAGACGAATGTGAAGCTAATAAAGAGTATACATTAGTGAAGGATAAGAATTTTACAGTATATAAGTTCACTGAGATTGAAATCAAGAAGGTGTTTTTTGATTTGTTTATAAAAGGTTTACACTTCATTCCGACGTGCCCTTCTGATTTAGCAGAAAGCTTAATAGACTTGAAGTTATTCATAAGTCAGCTAAATTTAATTTTGAATTTTAATGGACTGCCCTGTACAAAAACTACATTAGTCAGAACTAGCACCTTTAATCCCCCAACCCACCCATCTTTAAAAGTGTTTGAAGAGATGGTTAGTAAAGAAATAAGAAAGATTATTTCCAAAAAATCAGATAAAGCACCATCTAACATGGGGCCAGAAGAAACTGCATTGATATAGCTTCTTAGGAAAGAAAAATGTAGAACTATGAAGCCAGATAAAGGAGGAGGGCTGGTTCTGATGTATACGCCGGATTATGAAATGCATTTGTTTAATATGTTACAGGACTCTGAGAAATATGAATTGCTTTCCAAAAATGAAGTGAATTTCGCTTATTCTAAAATTAATTACACTTTAATGGACAATTTACTACAAGGATTTATTAATGAGGAAGTTTATAATTACCTGAATGTTAACAAACCCAAGATACTAATAATTTTCGGGATCCCCAAGACACATAAAGGTCTCGAACCATTGAAATTTAGGCCTATAATGTCAGGTAAAGGTGGTATTCTAGAGCCTATAGAAAAGTTTGTTGATTATATGCTTAAAAAATTTGCAACAACTATGAAGTACATATGTAAAGACTCCTGGGATTTTTTAAGGGGCACCCAAGCACATCTTTTTCAATCTGATTTAATAATGATAACAATAGATGTTGTGGACTTATTTCCAAGTATTCCACATCAACGGGGCTTGAATTGGTTTAATGAAATATTAGTTAAAGAATCAGGACTGTCGGCTAACACCATTAATTTACTTGTTGAATTCATGGAGATTATATTGGAAAATAATTTTATGTTTTTTAATGGAGAGATATATAAACAAAAGAAGGGAGTAGCAATGGGTGGGCCATGTGCCTCCATGAATGCAAACATAGTGTTACACAGATGGGAACAAAAATCTATTTTTCCACTAAATGGAAGGAGTACATAAAACACTATACCCAGTTTCTAGACGACATAAGTATTTTGTGGAGTGGTACTGAGGAACAATTTTTGGAATTTTTTGAATATATTAATTCCACCACTTCTTTTTTTCCTTCACATATACTAGCAGTAACGAAAAAAATGAATTATTTGAATGTAACAGTTTTCAAAGATTTTTCCAATAATAGGTTTACATCTAAGTTGTATAGGAAACCTACTTTTTCCAACACATACCTCCATTTTACAAGTGGCCATCCATTCTATCAGAAAAAAGGCATAATTAAAGGTCAAATGATAAGGGCATCAAGAATGTCTAGTTCTTTAGAATATTTTTTGGAAGAGTTGACACTATTAAAAAATATGTTTTTAGAAAGAGGATATCCTGAAGTTTTGATAGACAAGATGAGTAAAGAAGTTTTGGATCATAGGGAGGACAAGTATCCTCCTTTATTGGGTTTGGGCCAGACCCAGGAACCAAAACCTAGCCAAGCACATAATACTGTTTTTTGTAATAATTATATACACACTTTTTCAAATAATTCTCAACATCAGGAGTTCCAAGATGGTGGGCGTCTGATAGGTACCCTCTCCTTATAGCTCCAGTGTCTATCTTCTGGTTATACTTTTTAAATCGAGTAAGCACAGACTGACCTCATAATTTTCACTAAATCTATTTAGATCTGGCCTTTGTGAACTAATTTTGAGCTTACTATAATTATATTAGCTGAAAGCAAGCGCTATTTTCATCTTTTGACTGTGCGTAATTGTTCCTGCACGTGGACTCCTAGAGGCCTAAACTCCCGCACTATACCCAATGACAGCTCTGGTATTTACTATATCTCAAACTGAAATGAATAAAATGTCAAAAGAATCAGATGGTATGGACTTTCAAGTCACTAAATCCAAACTGTCAGCTATCACTACTTCCCCCGAAAAAGAAGCTAAAAGACTAAGATCGTCTAAACTGACACCGGATCACTCCAAAGAGCCGGTTAAACAGAAATCTGAAAGCACATTGTTAATGGATGAGTTAAAGAATGCACTCGCACCTTTACAGGATGCCATTCAAGAAATGTCGGCTAAAATTAACACTTTTGACTCATCTTTACATAAAATTGTGGAGAGATTGGATCTGGTTGAGGAGAGATCCAAGGCAAATGAATTTGAAATCAACTCCCTAAAAGAATCTCTCCAACTTAAAGACAAGGCCATCAGCTCTATGCAAGCCAAGATAATGGATCTAGAAGCGCGAAGTAGAAGGAATAATCTGATCATCAGAGGCTTAAATGAAAAATATGAGCCTAGTCAGCTAATCGATGTTGCAGCGCAGATATTCACTAGTCTCTGCAAAGATTCAAATTCTGCACACAAATACAGTATTGAAAGAGCCCATAGAGCACTCCGAAGACAGCAATCCTCCTCATTGCCAAGGCCAGTCTATGTTAAAATGTTAAATTTCCAGGACGTCCATAATATCCTGGCTGCCTTTAAAAAAGTGAAGAAATTCGTATGGAATAATCAGGTGCTAATAATCTCTCAAGACCTTCCTCTGGAAATACGAGAAATGCGTCGGAAACTGGCTCCATATTGCGCGGACCTAATTCAAAGAAAAATTAAATTCCAAATGAAGTTCCCTGCAACATTGATCTTCATGCATCAAGAATCTAAACTGTCTCTGTCTTCCCCGAGCGAAGCTAGAGCTTTATTTGTCAAAATCTTCAGCTCAGATCCTTCCATTGAATAGAATATGGATTAATTGTTAATTCATACAGGTTCACTTGTTCTGGTTTAATTTCCCCCATTACCAGACATACGCTTACCTTCGCTATTGTTGTGAAATTTATACCCCACAATGATATTAATTTACTATAAGGTTGCCTTATTAAGCTTTAGGAACCTTCTTTAGGCTAGACGCTGCAAGGTGAGGACTCCTTTAGATGGGGGACATAGGCGGCTTTGCTGCTGCACACTTATCAGGAAAATCCCCACGTATCCGCTTACAGCAATGCAGAACTGCGATATGCCTTCAGAGGGGTTTTAGAGTTGTGTGGATAAGTGAGCGCATTTTGAGGTTCATTGAGCTGACTACCTCCTTTTCTGTATACATCCTGTGAGTATGAATCAGTTGTGCTTATATTTAGCCTGAGAACTTGGTGGTTTGCTTTAATCATTGGAGTTCTTATCGTGAATGACGTTCTGCTCAATGACTGCTCCTCCAATGAGTTTATAATTAACCAGAGACAGCAAGTTGAACTTTTCAGGACTGAATGTTAGCATTGGAGCTATGTAATAACTGCCTGAAGAGTTTCTACTTTTCTATTATATGCGCACATTTTTCTTAATCGTTGTATTTGTTCTATATAGTAGAATTTCAGCTGCTTTCCAGCCTATCACTAGGTTATACAATACCATGTTGTAATTTGAGTAATCATCCTACAATTAGTGAGCAATCGCATTTACATGATTAGTCTACAGTTATACTGGATGCTATTAGGATCCTAAGTAGGGTTTGGATGTCTGTACTTGGACTTAGTATGAGTGTGTACAAGTTTTGTAAATATTGTATTTGCTTTGTTATTCCTATTAGAATTAGTATGGTTACAAGTTTTTCAATCATAGTTTTAATTACTTTTTTCCACTTATGCACTCTCTCAATTGCTATAGGGGTGTGGGTATGCATGGGTGTAGGATTGAGAGATATATGTGCCATATTCTTGAAATCTGATGCCTTTATATTATGGTATACAAGTTTTTATTTTAGTTCTTTTCTATTTTTAGGTTCTTTAATTCTGCATAAATATTCACTCAGGTTCGGATCTTATCATTTTGGACTAACATATTTAATATGATTATCTCGAACATACCTAGTGTTTTGACAGTCTCTTCATGGAATGTTAGAGGGCTCAATAACAGAGACAAAAAAACTAGTAATGCATCTGATACTTAAAGCCAAATGTGATGTATGTTTCTTGCAAGAGACCCATTTGTTAAACAGTGACTGGGCTAATGAGAATAAGAAAGCTTGGATCAGAGATATTATCTCCTCTGGCTCGGTTAGTAATGCCAAAGGGGTGGCAATTATCGTTAAACAATCCTTCCAGTCACAGATTATTTCAAAAGGAAATGATCAAGAAGGCAGATGGTGTTACTTTACATGTTTTGTGCAATCATTGAATTATCCAATTTTATTTCTCAATATATACGGTCCATGTTCTGAACACACAGAATTTATTATGACTATTTATAATCTTCTTCTTAAATTTCCAAACCATAGATTAATAATCGGAGGTGACTGGAACGTGGTCATAAATCCCCAAGTGGATCGCTCAGGTAATTCTAGGTTTGGGAACTCAGTGACTTGTAGGGCTTTGTTAGACCTGATTGATGATTTTGAATTAATTGATCCGATTGCCTATAGTACTAATGTCCCTGACTGTAAGCATAATCATTTTACTTACTTTTCTATGTGCCATAAATCATGGTCCCGTATTGATTACTTCCTAATCTCAAGCTTCTTTAATACTGGTAAAATTAAATTCTCAATAGAACCACGTTTCCTTTCAGATCACTCAAGAATTGACCTAGAAATAAACTTACTTCAGTTTTTGGCTCCTACATCTTCTACTTGGTCGTTGAACTGTAACCTTCTGAAGGATCAATCTTTGGGTAACGTCATCAAAATGACTCTTAGTGACCTTTTTGGAGTTAATCAAGATGTAAACATCTCTTTTGACATCAGATGGGCAGCAGCAAAATCGGTAATAAGGGGTATTTACATTTAAAAAGCCAGTTTTCTTAAAAAGCTACGTGCTAAAAGATTAGCTGAATTACAATTAAATATTAATCATCTAGAAAGAGAATTGATTGATAGTTACTCGGAGGATACGGAGAGGGAACTTGTTACTAAGCAAAAAGAATTGTTTGAATACCATCAATCTAATCTGTCCATCTGGGAATTCAGATATATAGCGAAATTTTCAGAATACATACAAACTCCCTCCAAGGCTTTGGCGAGAATAATTCTCAACACTCCTAGATCTCCTAAAATATCCTGCCTTCACTACAATAATCGATCTTATAGATCTGACAAAAGCATTATTCAGCTTTTTTACCAAATCTATTCTGAAATCTATGCAAATAGCAGTTTTACGACCACAGAGGAAGAAATGGGAAAGTTCCTAGATGCGATTACTTTTCCAAAAGTTACCAAGCCACAGAAAGACTTACTTTTGGCCCAGATTACTGAAAAGGAAATTCTCGAAGTTATTGACAAGCTGAAGTTAGGGAAAGCCCCTGGTCCAGACGGATTTCCATCAGAATTTTATAAATCATTTAAAACTACTTTGGCCTCTATTTTGCTTGAGTTATTTAAATCCTGTGAGATTAACGGTATCGTAGACCCCTACATTAATTATTCTAAAACTATTCTGATCCCCAAAAATACATCAGATACTACTAATCCCAATAACTTTAGACCAATATCACTTATGAATGTTGATATCAAAATTCTTTCCTCCATTCTGGCGAACAGACTAAAAAGGGTTATGAGTGATCTGGTCTCTCCAGAGCAAGCAGGATTTATGAAGGATAGGCATACATGGGACAATACCCTGACATTAGAATCCATAATTAGAATAACCAAACAAGACCGGAATCCTAGATATGCTTTAGTACTGGATGCATGTAAGGCCTTTGATAGGGTAAATTGGAGTTTCCTGTTTTTGGCTCTG
This sequence comes from Protopterus annectens, assembly GCF_019279795.1. Taxonomy (NCBI): domain Eukaryota; kingdom Metazoa; phylum Chordata; order Ceratodontiformes; family Protopteridae; genus Protopterus; species Protopterus annectens. The sequence goes on from NC_056739.1 coordinate 704,284,143, forward strand.
TCCAAGTTTGACCTCCCCCCTGAATTCATTAACCTAGTTAAGGTCCTGTATAACAGCTTATTTACTCGTCTTTATATAAACAGAAAATTTTCGAATCCGATAAAGATTACAAATGGGACGCGACAGGGATGGCCCCCTGTCTCCTCTATTATTCAACTTATACTTAGAGGTATTGCTTTTGTTTGTTGTACAGAAATCTTACCATGCTATCCCTAGAATTTGTAATTCCAACATTCGATTTACTGCTTTTGCGGATGATCTCAATCTCTATTTTATGCATCCCTTCAGCGATGCTAGGAAAGTAATTGATTCCGTAAATACCTTTGCTGAGGTTTCAGATTATAAGATTAATGCCAATAAATCCATTATTTTCCAGATTAATCCTACAGCACATAAACCCCATCTCTTTCCAATATTGCCTATAAGTACCTGCCATTCTCTAGTTTACTTGGGTGTCTCTTACGATCATTCATACTCCTCTATTCTCCTAGCTAACTTAAGGATAGTCTGGGACTCTATCTCTCAGGATATGAAAAGATGGCAGCTATTAAGGCTTTCCACACTCTCAAAAATCTCTGTCGTTAAAATGAATATACTCCCAAAAATTCTTTACCAATATTATTCCTCTTTATCCACAATTTCAACTACTTTCATCAAGAAAATACAGAAAGAAATTGCAAAATTTGTTTGGTACCCAAAATCGGTCAGAATGTCTTATCATAGAATGACCTTTCCTAAATCGGGGCGTTTGGCGATGCCCAATTTCATTTTATATTATAGAATTATTCATGCAAGCAGAATTTTAGCAATTGCCAATCACTCTCCTGATTCTGAGTTATGGACCCCTCTGTGGATTAAACTCTGGTACAACTATACTATCAGTATCAATATTAATCCCAGATCTTTACCCTTTCTGATGAACACTTGCTTTAGAGAACTTAAATTACATAAGATGCTAAAAGATCTAATTAATAATGTTCAGGAACTATTCAATTCTATAGGATTAACTAGTGCCTTTTTATTATTCCAGCCCTTTCATCTCAATCCCAATATTAAAATGGGGGGACAGATGGTAAACTTAAATAATTTTCCCCGGATTAAGGATTTTACGCTATGGGATCTCTATAAATTCAGACATCTTTCATTGACGGAGCTTAGAGAAGCTCTTTTGCTATCCAAAGCTTATACTATTATCCTGAGACAATTGCGGGAACTTATATCATCCCTCCCCTCAATTCAACTTGGCTTAGATCCAGAGGTTGATATAGTTACGCAGCTTATACAAAGTCTAAGCTCCAAGAAACATATGCTTTCCACGGCATACAAAGCATTCTCCTTACTTTTATACAGAGGGGACGTTATTTTTGCTGACTATTGGAACAGACAAGGAATAAAATTATTCTCACAGCAAAAATTAAGATCGATAGAAGTTACACTTAAATATTCTCCCTTTAAGAAATTTACCTTTACACAGTTCATGATTACCAATAATTTATACTTTACTCCAACTCATTTAAATAAATTTAATGCTTCTATATCCACCTCATGTCCTTACTGCTCACACTCACAAGCTGATATTATCCATATATTATGGTTTTGTAAGTATGCCCATAACCTATGGTGCTCTCTTAGAGTTAGGCTTAGTAAAATGGGTTATCATAAATCGACTCTATCGTGGGAAATGGCCCTGCTTCATATTACTAATATTAATATGACACCTCTCAGACTTAGAGTTTTGATCACCATCTGTCTCCTTGTGAAGTTTTACATCACCAAACATTGGATGGATTGCTCCAAACTAACATGGGGGGGATTCAGGAACCTGGCAATTACGTATATAACATCTCAAAAGATGTTAACTGTGAGTTCGCATAAAAGACTGGAAAATCGGAAGTTATGGGACTCTATCTTTCCACTCTTAATGGAGGACTGACTGAGGCTTGTTAAATTTACTCATGTGGTTTGAATTGTCTAACGGATGCTAGATAGTATATGAGAGCTCCTCTTATTGGATTCTTTTTTTTTCCTTTCCTGTGGAAGTACAGATAAACTACGGCTACATGTTCTATTGCCAGATAGTGGAAGTATTGGCACCTTGTATATAGTTGTTTTTTTTTTTTTTGTGTCTGCTTGTCTAGTTGTATTTAGACTAGTTGTAGATTTTGTTAGTATGCTACACTACTTATGATATTCTGTTTATTCTTCAAATTCTTGTTGCTTGTGATTGTATGAGGTGTTATATAAAATTGAAATAAAGAATATTTGGAAAAAAAAAAAAAAAATTCTCAACATATTGAAGAAGTGATTTCTAAGTTTTGGCCGGTTTTGACAGAACATGAAGAGATAAAAAAAACACATTCCAAGATACCCTAGATTTACTAGACGTAGGGACACCAATATTAAAGAATTATTTGAAAAGTTTCAACCCCAAGGGAGAATCAATAATGGTAAAAATTTGAAAAAAGTCACTTACAAATGTGGGATGTGCAAACAGTGCACATCCATTTCAAATAGAAGCTCTTAATATATTCCCTCAAGGAACTTTCATTTTCAAGCCAACATCTACACGAATTGTGCAACACAAGGAATAGTATACTTGGGTTATTGCACAAAATGTTTTAGTTTTTATGTTGGTAAAACAGAGAGATCTCTAAGAAAGAGAATTTATGAGCATTTGTATGAGGTTTCCAGAAAGAAAAAAAGAAACCAATGCTTTCTACAAACATTCCATTACATGCCCAGAAATGCAAATAAATTTTATAGTATTAGAACAACTACAAATGGACGGCAGAGGGGGTGACTGGGAAACACGCTTAGAATATAAGGAACTTCTTTGGCAGCTCAAATTAGATGCTGCCACTAGTCCAGGTTTGAATGACAATATTAATATAAGAAGTGTTCTAAAATTAAGAATGGCTAGATTGTGAATATATATGAAAGGTGAATGTATTGTGTCTAGAAACAGTTTATTTAATTGATTTTGTTTATTAATCATGTCAGTGGTCATTTATTTGTTTATATACATCAATATATTATTTATTTGTACACATTTTATATTAGTATTTAAAAAGCATTTTAGTGAATATTTTTAAAAGTATTCATTTACATATAAAAAATATCTATTTTTATATATTTATTGTGTGTATATTTAATTAAATAGACACTTGTGGTATACAATTAAGTAGTAGGGTGAAATATACACAGTGGAATTAATTTTTAATACAAGAAATAAGATTATTAATTAAATATTTTAACATATTATTGTTTTATAACATATATTTCTCTTTGTGAACATCAATGTAATGAATAATAATGTAATAATGTATAAATGAGTGTAGCCAGGTCAATATGATAGATCAAATACGAATAATAATTTTTTAATAATTTTTTGATTTGGTATTTGAAAATGTACAACTTTAAACCTTAATTATGACCTGTTGTCACATGGTCGAAGGTGAGCCCTATATTAATGGCCCTTTTAGTAAACAGTTCATCTTGATAAAGCTTGGTATTTGAGCCAAGCGCTTGATCTCAATTGTTTTTTCTGGTTTTAAACGAAAGTTTTTGCTGAAAGTGAAGTTTCAACATTGGTTTTAACAAGGCAAGAATAATAAAGTCTTTTATACTTCATGCCACGGTCTGGTTCTTCTAACAGTGGAACTACTGCTTTGACAATATGGGGTCACAATGGACAAAGGATAGTGGGATGCTGTAACTAATTGTGTTTATGCTGCTTCTGCTACATGGTTTTGGTGTTAGCAGAGATACTCAGACATATGTAATGTTTTACACTGTGATGTTTTATGTCATCAGCTACTGACAGGTATACATATTTGCTTGCAGTAATTTCCTGGGGAACACAAGATGAATGAAACTGTGCCCAGTATTGTGGTCTGCAGCCTACATATTCTTGCACAGTCATGCCATTCTGGAGGGGGAGCTGCAGACACTTACTGATGGTTCTGTGTAAATGGTCCAGCACCTTGGTACTGTGGTGGCTGAGGATCCCATGCTTGTACATCTATCGACGTGACAGAATGCCCATATCCTGGTGTGGCCATACCTCACAGCTGTACAGATTCACACAGGTTACCCAGAGGCAGAGCTCATATTGCTGGTCCTTACCCCTTCACATTGTTATTTATGAGCAGGTTTGTAGCCACCCATTCCTGCGTTTGCAGAAAGGGATAGTATGTACACACATCTGAGTTTCAGACTTCACACACTCCATAGCGTCCATGCTGCTACTCCCCCCCCCCTCTGTTATTCTATCCTCTTCCAAACATTATGCAAACAATATCTGATATGTATCCCTATAGTTATAACTTCATCCCAGCAGTATTTAGGGGTTGGTCCACAGTTCATGCAGTAGGACATAGTGGACATGCTACTGGGATTTTCAACATGGTCTTGCATTTGTGTTCTGTGGACTGTGTTATGTCATTATTTGGGAATCCATTAGATAACATACATTGGCAGTACGGGTGAGACACAGGCCTTTGTCAGAGGACTGTAGGACATTTGGTAGTCATGCAGGCCATCTGTAGCAGACCAGTGCATTGTGTCACTCCTGCAGTCCCAGGCTGCAAGCCACTGTATTCCCCTGGGGTGACAGGGTAGGTGTGCAAGGTGTTAATGTCAATAGTTTCTATCCTTATTGATCCATTGGTGTGGATGCTGGCAGGGTGCTGCTTACAGCTAGGGACACACCTGCATGGGGCACCTCTTCAGCATGCTGCATTCTGTGACTATTCCCATACAGAGGTGGGGGTCATATTGTACTCATTCCCAACAGCAGGGATAAGACCTGTGATGTACCTGTGGCTGATGGTGGAGTGAGCTGAGTGCATGTGTGCTATGGAAGCTACTTGCAGCTGACTCACAGATATGTGTGGGGAATTCCACTTATGCTGGCTTGTGCAGGGACATCAGCGGTTTCTCAGTACTTCATACCTGTGCCTTTTGTGGTCTGCCAGTGTTTGGCCAGACTACATCAGTATCCCATACTACACAGCCAGCAAATGTGCTGCTAACCTGTATGTACAATTCCAAAGGTGTGTCCATTTGACAGTAACATTTTACACACTGTCTAGCTGTGATACTTCCACCTGTGTACTGTTTGTATGTCTGGGCCCGCAGTCATGCCATGTCCATCTTTCAAATGGTGACAGATATTACATCTGAACAATTAGTATGGATTACTGCTAGATTGTGCCTTGCTGGGATGCATTGTATTTGGCACTGCAGTTGTGAGAACTTGGCCATGTCATCAACAGTACTGGCCATTGGCCACTGGAACTCAACCCTCCATGCCTACATGCTGACCACCTTCACACAATATACAACACATGACAACCTAACACAGAGCCCTGCATGTTGTACACGTGCAACAATCTATCATGCTACTTTGGCCAGTTCAGGTAATCTGTGCTCCACTGTTATTATACCCACACGTACATGTTACTACATTTCTACATAGGCTTGTGGGGGTGCACACCTGACAAATGTAAACGTTTGCTATGGCTGTACTGGTATTTCAGGTACTCTGCTGACTTCCATTTTATTCTGTATTCTGACTTATCATGCAGACTAGAGGCATATCAGTGTACTACAGTTCTTAGGTTTTTTGACTTACTGTTCAGTTTCAGACTTCTTACCATTCAGAACCAACATCCCACTGCTTGACCTGTTGTAGTCTGTCTGTGTAGGTCTGGAGGGGAGCTGTTCTCCATAGCCATCAACCAGAGACCTTGGCACAGCCTTTCTTTGTGTTTTTCTACACCTGTCCTGTTGGCTGAGACTGTTGTTGGGTATGTGAGCCTCACTGACATGCATGTGTGTGTCCTATGGACACACATTTGGCCCACCACATGTCCTGCAGTGGGTTCTGTTACCTTGTCTAGTACTGCCTACTATGTTGACACCAGTATTTGTTAAGGATTTCATGCTGCCAATATAGGTGTCTGCTATCTGCTACCATCCCATTCAGCCACCAGATTCCCTTACATGCTCACATCCATACCATAGATACAGGTAGCAGAACATATTACTACATTCAGCAATTGCTAGTGAGAGTGACTTACCTTGTGTCTGTGCCAGTACTGAGGATGATGCTGGAGGGCTGACAATGTCGGATGCACATAGTACACTCCCTATATATGATTAAGCACAGGTAGTGTCATGTTTGGCATCCCTTTTACTGTATGTGCGAGTCAGAGAGAGGTGTCATTCCCTGGATTCCTACTGTGTCAATGTATGTGCTATGCATTGCCTCTTTGCCAAGGGCTGTGCATACTGGGCACTCCTCCTTCTGCCTACAGGTGCAGGCACAGGTTGTTCCTCCACCGAGTCACTCTGTACTTGTGCTGTCCTTGGCAATGGTGGGGAGCTGTGTGGCCCTGCTCCATGCTGTTCCTGCTGCAGCTGCTTCCGCAGGATCATATTGTATAGCATGGCACATATAATGACAATTTGGGTACATGTAGCTGGTGAGTACTGCAAGGCTCCACTGAAAATGTCCAAGCACTGGAATCATGCATCCCAAACACATGTTCTATTATGATTCTGGTCTGTGTGTGCCTCATTATGGAGTTCTTGTTCAGGTGTGTGTGCATTTCTGATGGGTGTCATCAGCCACAGCTCCAGTGCATAACCAGTATCCCCCACTAGGTAGCCATATGGGATGTCCTCATTGACAAATCTCTGGTACAGCTGCATCAATTGCCAGATGTAGGAGTCGTTGAAGCTTCCAGGGCTGCCAGCACACACATTCATTATAATGCCCTGGGCATCACACCTGACCTGCCAGTTGATGGAGGGGAAGCCCTTGCAGTTTATATACACTCTACCCTGCTCGCTGGGTGGTGCTTTGATGTGTATGCGCATGCAGTCTATAGCACCCACTACCTCAGGGTATTCTGCTATTTGGTGGAAGAGATGCAGATTGCTGGTCAGCGCCTCACAGGTGTTGCAGAAATATATGTGCTCACCGCCATGTGCTGACATGGCATCCAGGAACTGGTGGAGTACCCTGGATACTGATGCCTGTGAGATCCCCATGACATCCCCAGTTGGCTTTTGGAAGGTACCTGTGGCTAGTATTCTTAAGCCTACACATACCTTGGTATCCACTGGGATAGGTTCCCTCTGCTGGTTCTGTGTGTGTGTGGCGGGGCCGGCACAGCTCAACAATTTGCTGTAGGATGTCCCTGTCCACCCTATAGTGCTCCACTATCTCCAGCTCATGTAGCCCCTGGTAGGTTACCCTGGGTCTGTACACTCTTTTCCTTCTCCTCACTGTGGGTTGGCCATTAGCATTGTCATCGTCACCACCCACAGCCTCTTCCACATGTTGATTTATGAGAGCCAAAGCAGCCCCTATCATTTTCTTGCTTTTGTTAGGTAAAATTTCCCCATTTGTGTACACCAGTGGTATAGAGTTTGTGAGAAAAAAAACAGAGTAAAAGGTGTTTGCATAGTGTATAGTAGTGTGCTGGGCTGAGCTGCTGCCTGTGTAATTGGCTGATTCTGAGACATTTCACCTGCCCAGCTATGCTAGTTCTCCTTGATTACCTTCCTACTGCTGTTTTTCCTTTCCATTGCCTTACTGTTTAAGCCCAGAGGTACGCTAGACAAACCCAGTGCTCAGATGTGAATGGGGCTGCTATTTCCTGGTGTATTTTTTTTTTTTTTTGGTTTAAAACCTGGTGTGCAGCACGCACACCTGTTCAGGCAATGTAAACACTGCTAGGCAGTATCAGGCACACCCCATTCCTTAGCCCTGCTAAGCTAAGGGCAAACCCAAGCCACAGAGCTCCAATAAGCTTACAGTATGCCTGATGCACCCCTCTATGATGTCAGCTAACTCTTAGGCTTGCACCATGGTTTTCCTGCACCTACACGGTTGGGTGCTGGCTAGCAATGAGGGGAAATCTGTGATTTAGTATCATTCCCTTCATTTGCATAGAACTGACTGCTAATGGCTAGTTACAAGTCTAGCACTAAGTCTTTCCCCTTAGCAATCACTTTTCAGTGGCCTTGTTGTCTTCTGCATGCCATTGACTATGATGGCAAAATTGTGATTTTTGCCTAAAAAGCTTTTTTCAACGTTTTATTTTTATTTTTGGGCTAATCCTGGGCACGCCACTGGCCTATGCTTAAATGACCGAAATCGGCCAAAAAAAAAAAATAAAGGTTATTTTTTGTTATTTTGAAACTATTTTCCATGCCAATGGCAATATATTTGGCCATTGGCATGCCTTGCACATTATATACACCCTTTATTTGGAGCTATCATGGCTCCATTTTGTAGTTTGCAGAAATGTACTCTGTTACTAGCCGAATAAATTTCTGCAGGTTGCACTACTCCTTCACGGATGGCTGCCAGCTTCCTGGATCTCTAATTCACCTCATTTGCATGGTTTTCTCCTGCAAATGGGTTAATTAGCATACAGGAGCTGTATCCATGCAGAAATAGTACAGGAGTGCTCGTGCACATGACAGGAACTTGTTCCTGGATCTCTTGGTGGCTATACTCCCTCCGGTAGCTCTTGCACTATTCCTGCATGCCATGCAGAGCTTGCTGAATCCCAGGGTGTGTGTGTACCTTGTCATCCTCCCAATGTATGTCCTCCACTGGTGCCAGAGGTGAGGATTGAGGATCCTTGATTACTGGTCCAGTGGTGGGTCATCACAATTCCAAAATGCAGAACTGAATGTAAGCTGCATACAGATATACATAAAGGTTTCAAGGTTTTCTAAAATAATACCTTACTATCTAACAATGCATTGGTCATTTTGTATTTCCACATTCATCTTTTATTCCTCATTTACACCCTCACTAAATGTGCATGTTCCTGACTTTATTAACAGAAATCTGAACAGTATTTTAGAAACAAACTAATAAGCGTATTACACATACATATACTCAGTAAATTTGTGAATATAACTTTTATAAAATATGCCTTGGCACTTGGAACCAAAAATAATGGATACATTTGTTACACATTAGATTATTATAATGTCTGAGTCTAAATTAAGTGTCACAGGATACTGCATCTGAAGCAGTCCTTAATCCCACCAGTTTTCTTTTTTTATCTATGAACATCACGTCCAGTCCTCAAACTCAATGACCACTAAAAAATTGCCATAGCAATCAACTTTATTGTAACAATAATAATAATAATAATAATAATAATAATAATAATAATAATAATAATATTAATAATAGTAAACATCAATATTTAACCATAATACTGACAATAAATAACAATGATCATCCATAAAACCAATAAACATGAAATGGTAACTGGTGCATAGCAAAGCTTACCAGCTACATTGCAACTTTACATCTTAGTAGACGTGTAGCACTGCTCACCTACTCTGAACCACCAATAAGCAGTATACCTCAAATGCTCACTAATGTTCCATAGAGCGGGTTTATCATCTTTTGCTCACTCACACACATATCAAATGCCACTCCCCTAAAGGGAATGGGGATATTGGCAAGCACAGCTTCATAGCAATCTGTCCTCATTACCTTTCCTGCCCAAAACAACTAGATCTCTAAGCTTATTGCAATGTCTTTGAGTAGCATTAACATGTAGACATTAAAAAGATCCAGCCCTGCTTTGATAAGATTAACCCAATCTGGTCCTTATCCCTAAAATCCCACTACTCCTGGATAGCATTCCAATAGATGCTGCTACTGTAGCCATCCTATACTTTATAAAAAGCCTAGCAGTCTCAGTTGCTAAGACCTTCACTGTCCCCTTCCAAATTAATCTAGGAATAATAGCTGGCCAAAACAACTTTAAAGCCTGAAAACTGCTACATTAGCAACACCAAATCCCTCAAGATCCATACCACCAGTGTCCTTTTGGATATGATCTACAAGTCACTCCCACCCAAATGAACTACAACAACTTAAGGACTACCTCCAAACAAACACTGTTACCCTCAATGTAGTGCAAGTAACCTCATTGTTACATCATTTAAACCTGCAAAACAACCACCAGGCCTCACTGCAGCATGCCTCTCAGCCCAATAAATGAATGCGTGTCCTACGATCATCAACCACCATTTACCTTTAGCACAAAAATAAAATTAATCCTGTGCCAACAACTGATAGCAAGATAAAATGCAACTGTCTAATTTGTGTTCTAAAAGCATTAAATATCCACCTGTCCTTTCTTTTAATCATATCAGTGGACTTGTCTTAGCTCTCCAAGTTCTAAATAAATGTGAAGAACATCTTCTATCCACAATCTGCGGATTGTTTAAGCCCTTTCTGTAATAACAGACAAAACTGACCTCTCTTAACCTTCACTCATGATCCATGCTGAAAAATTAATGTCCATTTAAACCCCACCAAAAAAGCTTCAAGCAAACATTTCCCCCAGTGAATCAAACATAACTGTCTTTCTACATCACACATTAGCCTGGCCTAATGACCTTGCCCAGCTTGGTCTGTTTGTGAACATCCTGATGAAATGGTACTTCCTCTTCCATTGTTTACACATCAAAGTACTAATGTTACAACACTGTAATCCAAAGTTATAAAATCACCAACGAAGGAAACTAACATTTATTTTATTTTTATTTTATTTCAGTTTGTTATTGTGATAGGACACTGATCACTATAGGTCATTTGCAGGCACAACCCAGGTGAAGAAATTCACAAAAAAAATCCCTTTGTTAGTTTAACCGTGTGCACAAGCAGCAAATGACACCCTTTCCAGAACACTCTCTTCCATAGTTTAATCATGTATGCACAAATTTACAAGCACAGAGTTAATCACACAAGGCAGATAATCCCATAGACAACTGATCATGACTGACAAGATTAAATTTATTTAGCTCTTTCATCCATTTGTCATAGAACATCTTCAGAATAAATAAAACAACTGTACATCCACTAATAAATAGTACCAAAAAATCACAATACAGTCAAACTAATAAAGTCATTAAACATATGAAAACACTTAAAAATACATCACAATTTCCTTGTCATTAAGAAGCATTTACAGTACTGTTCAGTCTGGGAAATTTATCTACCTTATTTTATAATCTCCACTTCTTACGTTTTTCAAAACATAAAACAAAAAAAAATGAATTTTTTATGTTATTGAAATATTGCCAATATGGCTGCTGATGGATCCAAATACTAAAGAATTGTTGACAGAGTTTGAAAAAAAAAAGATAAAGAAACACAAATCATTGGTTTATGACAATTTATATTTTGAGGAGTGCATCTGTTTAAAAATTGTACCAAAAGGAATGATGTTGTTTAAATAATCCAATGATGTAGGTTTGGGTGTATGGTTGTTTTGTTTATTCTGAATGAAAGGGCTACATAAATTTAATTATTTTCAATCACGGTGGTATTTCTTTCATTCATGTCACCTAACAATTCACTCAACCTTTATACCCCAAAACACAAGACTACTACTAAGGCAGCCCAGATCACGAACTCTGTCATTGAACTAAAACCACATACAAACATCTCAAAACCAGCTTCAGCATCCATTGACCAATAGGTAAATGCATATCCACTGCTAGTCATCTTAAATGTTCCTAGCCTTTAATTATTTGACCAATAATCTAGTGATTCATTCAGTCCAACCTGCCCAAAAACCCAGCCATTGCCCCAAAAGCTGCTAAGAACGTCCTCAGCCACCTGGCCACCTCTCTAAGGTTCTACCTGCATATTAAACACTTCAAAAGCAAACACAATGACCAACACCTCTCTATCTCCAGTCATTGATTTACAAATAAAGAAATCCCCATCCACACATCACTTTTATTGCTCTTTTTGTTGATCAAGCCCTCAGTTGTTGCACCAACCAACCAGCTACAGTCTTCCAATTGTCCAAGCCTACTGTAGGATGCTGCCTGCTTATATTCCACTTGTGGTGCTATCACTTGATACCTGTGGAAATGGAAATGAGATAAGCTATCAGCCATTAAAGTCAAGGTTATACACAAACAATGCAATGCAATGTTAACTTGCTTAATAACAACTGAACTGGAACAGAGCTAGATAATTTAGTAACTAAGGCATACATCACAGAGACATGGTCTGAATGAACCACCGGTCTTCTATTACCCAATTCCTGACTCCAGACTACAACTGCAGCTCAGATTAGTTTCTGTTCCAAATACAAGATGTCCTTCTGCAAATCCCCCCATCCTGTCCTTAGGCCAAACAGCTGAAAACCATTTACCTGGAAAATACACCCAATTCCTAAACCAACAGCTGCATCAGTGTATGGCTGAAGATCAAATGAAAATATCTAGTTATATTGCCATATTTTTACCCACTTAGAATTCCTTAAAACAGACTTGCCAAACCTTTAAATCTGCCTTAATCAATTTATTAACTCTCACCCAGTGGTGTTTTTTAACATTGCCTCTCAGTAGATTTGCTTCATTTCTGTAAAAGACTCTACCAGGGCCCAGTGTGCTGCAAGCAAAATCTAATGAACCCAAAAGTTCTACTGAATCTCCTACCTGAACCTTCTAAACCCCTAGCCATGCTTGAGTCTTATTCATCAATCTATCCAGCTTGTCCTGTGGTAGCTGAAAAAAAAACTTTCTCTACATCCACTTCAAGCTCCAGGAAAACTAAAACCTATACCATCCTTTCCTGCTTATCCTTTGCTAAAGGAACACCCAGCTCTTCACAAACCTTCACAAAACTACACAAAGCCAAGCATATACCTTTTTTCCTCTCAACTACTAATAAAAAGTGATCCAAATAATAAACTGCCTTACACCCCAGAAAATCCTGCTCCAAAATCCATTGCAGCACTGAGCTAATGTTTGTAGAAGTAGTACAAGCCACTGCACAGCCCATTAGCATTGCCATGTCAAAATAAATCTTCCCATGCAGGGTCAAGCTTAACTTGGGCCAGTACTGATCTGTGACTGATAAGCAAGAGAAAGATGATTCAATGTCAAGCTCAACCATCCATGGGTCAAAAGGGCCCTTAAAAACCCAATGGCGTTGTCCAAGGATGCATACTGAACCTTGGTTAAACCCCTATCGATATGATCATTCACCAACTTCCCTGCAGGAAAGGATAAGTGATGGATTAACAGAAATTCCCTTAGTTTCATTTTAGGTAAACAATCTAAAGGTGATAGCCTAATAAAACCAAAAGGGGTCTAATCAAATGCACCCATGATCCTACCCTTGGGAATCTCTTTTGACAATAAACTCTGTGCCTGTCCATCCCTACCATTTACTGACTTCAGGTTCCAATATACCTGATTATTCCTCCTCATCACTAACTACATAGAAAATACCCCCAAAAACTTGACTAACTCCTTTGCTAGATGAGTCCTTAATACCACTACACTAATAGAAGAGTGGGTAAGCCACTCTACCAAATCCCTCATGAAAGGACCAAGGACCACTAACTGCCCAAGTACTCTCGTGATGCCTCCCATTCAACCTACCCACTATATTGAACCCACCCACTACTACTCCCCTCCCACTCAACCCCTCCCCACTGCTGTTCCTTTCACCCCCTTCTGAAACAATTGTTGCATGAGAAGCAGACCAATTCCCTTGCTTTTGCCAACATCTCACACAGCCATGCCCTTCCCCACAGTAAGAACATGCATACCTCTCAAATGTACAGATTTTTACTAAACGTACAGATTTTTCTCTCACATTTTTGGTCTGTTCCTCGTAAAATTTGTGGTTTTCTTGCAAATCATTGAAGATTGAAGTCGCTAAATAAAACTAAACAATGACAAACATTTGAGTTTCAGACTTTACATCCTTCAGAACATACATAATTATGCAAAACGTATTATTTTAGCAACTTTCTAAGTTTATAGGAGTAATATTTTTATTCTGTCACTTTTTGGGGCCTTTGTCCCCCCATTGTTTCTGTCTTTGTCTAGATTTCTTGCACTGAGAGATTGAGAGGTATGAGAACATGCATGAGTGAACCTAAACACTGGCTGCACACAATTCCAGACATTAAAAGTCCAAGAAACTTTCAAACCATCTGCTTCTACTTTTTGCATTTCTTTAGGTACCACCACTGGCTTATCTGTCATGGTACCCAACCATGTATCCGCATGCATACAATCCCACCTGACAGACTTGTAGACTGCTTTTAGTTTTCTGAGCTTCTAATCATATCACATGCATACACATCATAAAACGCTTATCAGATGCTTATTCAGCAAATATTTGGGTCAAGAAGACTTACTATACCACCCAGCCTTAAATATCCCTTGCTAAACCCCACCCCTAAACCTACCTCACATTTTGCTCAGGCATTCAATCTCACTTAACCCTTCTCATCATCCCACTCTCTACCCTTCCATCTTACTCCTGACATCTAGCCTAACTTAAAGGACAATGGGATATTAAAGCAGATTGCTCAACTTGCTGTCTCTTTTAGTCCCTGTTCATTGATACAGTCTCAAAAAATCACCCATGCAGCTTTAAAAACTAATCCACTCAACTGCTTTCCCTGTTAGGCTTCCTACCTTCCCATACTGTTTTACTTTCACTTTGAAAACCAAGTTGAAAAACCTCTAGCTAGTTCTGAAATGATGATGTCACATCTGCCAGAGCTCTTGCTCTAGCTACCGGGATGTTTCCTCCCCCAAAGTGATGGAATCCCCACCTGATTTGCATGCTGTATAGAAGAACCAGTGGACCTCCCGTATTGTGATGTCAGAGTTGCCTTGCCCAGCCCACTCTTAACCTAGCAAAAATGTTAAACTATAATCTCACTTTTCTGAAGAGCCCTACCGATATGTGACAAAGTATAGGCAGAAGCACAGTAACAGCTGTAAAAACTAAGAGCATAAATTTGCATTGACCATGCATAGACATTAATTGCATGTTTTTACATAAGAAGTAGATGTCTGTCATAATTAATCGACAACACTACATCAGATTACAAGAAGTATGCAATACCGCAATTTTCTTAAATTACCACTTAAAAAAAGCATGTGGGTGCTGTCATACAAGTCTGTGAAATATGTTATGTTTATACTGCATCATTTGTTAGCTATTTAACCAAACATGAAGGGAAAATAAGTGGGAGTTTGATGCTTTGCAAAACAGTGATTATTCCCAGTGTTATGGAGCTTGGTTCTAAATTTGACAGGAGGAGAGCAACAAAAATAATCTCCCACTGTAAGGAAAGAAAGACTGACAAGAAAACAGTACATTAGTCTGATCAACTGCTGTGAGCTGTCAATCACATGCAGATAATGGGTCAAATTACCTTTAGCTCTTTGACAGCTAGGAAGGTAGGTGTGAAGGTGGAGGGGAGAAATCTTGAAGAACTAGATTTCAGCCTTCACAAAAGAAATCAAATTAGTATTTCTAAGAAGTAAGCAATAAAATGCACTTTTCAGTTCTGTTCTGTAGCATTTGCACTGCTTGTGTTTGAAGTAGTCATTGAAAAAGGATAACATTTTAACCAACAGTAGATGACTATAACACAGCAGTGAATGCCTTTAAAATCAGTGGACTGACAGGAGCTTTAGGAAAAACATGGCAGATCTGATGCAATTTTTTGGAGACAAACAATGCATTCTGTGATACTTAGAGGCAGACTAAACAGTCAGAATTATTTCAAGATGCCAGACCCCATGTGGTCAGAGACATAAATTGCATATAAATATATCTAAAAAGCTCTAAATAGTCCCAGAGTGGTGTTAAAATGTAGGAAACACCAAACCATGATGACATAAATATGTTTTTAGAGTCTGTGGGTGTGGTTGTCCTTTAAAGGGACAACCCCAGCAGGTATTTCTGGACAAAAAAAGTCTTCAGGAGACAAACCAGTCTTTAATCTGCACAATTTACTTATGGGATACACACACACACACACACACACACACGCACACACGCACACACACACACATGCACACACGCACACACATATACACACACAAAGTGAGCAGGCTATTCTCTCATTGTACTAGTGTTTGGTTTCATAACTAATTTATTTCACTGTTTTCTCATCATTATCTATTTAGTTTAGCAGTAGATTGGTTCTCATTAACGTTGATTTCATTGCTAAGACCTGTGAACTGTGCTCTGGAAAAAGGTAAAGTCTATATATCACTGTAAATAGATGTAATCTGTGTCACCTGGGTCATAGAAAAAAAGTGTCACTGTACCACTCCATCTACTACAAAAGACTGCAATAAATAAATACATTTGTTATAATCAGTGCAGCAATACAGAGGATTTCTTTCACTATGGCCTAGATGATCTGGGTTTGATTAATGCTTCAGGCATTTGAAACCCTGGCAAAGAATGATGGTTATGCCAATCTGAGGTGGTGTACCTTTCAACCACTAAGCATGAAGAATCTGGACAAGTCAAAATTAATGAGGGACAATGCCCCAAAATTAGGGACAATTTTAAATATTGCTCTTATAAACTGAAGGATATAAAGTCTGACACTCTACTGACTATCATTATTTAGTGAATTCAGTCCTCAGTGATTTGTCAAAAAAATCCAGAAAACCACAAATTTCATGAGGAACAGACCAAAAACATGAGGGGAAAATCTCAACATCCTGTGAAAATCTGGAGAGTTGAGATGTGTGGGTGTGCACCAGGGAATACTTTGCGACAGACCCCTGGCAGAGTCTA
Source organism: Protopterus annectens (assembly GCF_019279795.1). Lineage (NCBI taxonomy): Eukaryota > Metazoa > Chordata > Ceratodontiformes > Protopteridae > Protopterus > Protopterus annectens. The sequence goes on from NC_056739.1 coordinate 704,300,788, forward strand.
TGAAAGTGCAAGGGGAAGGACTTGATCTAAATGATATAATGACCAAGTCAGCACAGATATGAGATTAAATACCAGCACACCCATTCTTCAACATGCAACAGGATCATGTGGGGTAAGGAAAAGATAAGGCAGAGCAGGAAAATCTTGTCTAGCAGGGGTCTATGTTTGACTACTGAAATAGAAATAACTTTAATGACTAAATGTCAAACTGGAAACAGTGAAACGGACATTTAGCAAACATCAATAATATTGAAAATAAAGTCATTGAACAAGCATAGTTGGCCAAAATCATGAACACAACCAACCAAGTTGGGGGGCTGCGCCCCGCTCATCCCCTAACTATATATACCAACTATGAGATCATACTACAGTGGGGAATAGGGCATATTTAAATGATTTTCCTTCACATACCTTATGCATTGCATTACTTCCTGGTTCTTGGCCAACTATGGCCATTCAATATATTTATTTTCAATGTTGTTGATGTTCGCTAAATGTCTGTTTCACTGTTTCCACTTTGACATTTATCAATTTGAGTTATTTTTATTTCAGTAGCTGAACATAGAACTGTCTAGCAGCATGATTGTGTACCAGGAACCTCAATCACACCATCAGCCCAGAGAATAGGTCAGAGTCAGTTGGAAAGAGAAAGGATTGACCTACAGATCCAATGAACAAGGAGAAGCTCTAGAGGTGTTTATGGTCAGCAGAGAAAAGCCCAAAAATTGCATGTATATTTGTCAGCCATAAAGTGTGCCCATTTGTATTTGCACTGTTTCATATCAACAACTACTTTTCACAAACATGTGCACATCATCATCCTATCTGCCTGTCAGAGCAAAGGATCAAGATTGTTAAAGGTTCATAGGTTCATAGGTTCATACTAGGCTATCTGTCCTAGGGCATTTATAAGCCTAGCCAGAGTGTGTTTGGCTTTTGCCACCCATTTTAAATTAATTTTGCTATGCCCTTTTTCGAGGTTAGTATACTGTGCCTCTGTCTAACAGTGACACAGAAGTGATACCTGGGGTAAACCTATGATCTCCCATCCACTCTTCAAGATTCCTCTTGAAGAGAGTCAATGAGGGAGACTGGGATTTTATTCCAGAGTGAAGGGAGCCTCTGGGTTATGAATCTGTCCCTCCAGCATGTTCTATTTATTTCAGTGCTGAGGTTCAAGTCTCTCGAGCATGTAGCTCGATGGGATTTGGATTTTCTGAGGTGCAGCATGTCCATTAATCTGGGTTGGACATGGCTTTATACGTCAGTCACAGATCGCCTCTGAGCAGGCGGTATGCCACTGAGTAGAGCTGGAGTTTCTTTAACCGGGCATCATATGGCATCTGTTTGAGCCCTTTGATCCTCTTGGTGAGGTACTTTTGGGGTATTTCCAGTTGCTGCAGGTGTCTGGTAAGGTACATCCCAAAAGGGGCATTGTACTCAATTATGGGCCTGATGAGGAATGAGTAAAGAGGCATGATGACCTTCCCTGATCTAGATGTGAATCCCTTCATGATTAGGTGGACTATATAAAATGTTTTTCTAACCACTTTGGCCACGTGGTTGTCAAATGAGAGATTGCCATCAACTTGGGTCCCCAGGTCCCTAATTACTTCTTCTGTACTTAATGGATTACCACCTATGTGGTAATTTGTGGGCACTTTGTTTTTGCCAAAGGGGATGACTATACACTTTTTGGCGTTTAGCTTGAGGCCATGGCTCTGGCACCAGTTGTCTGTTTCTATGAGGCCCTTTTGGAGGATGCTTGTGTCAGCTGGAGAGTCAATTATGGTGCCCAGTTTGCAGTCATCTGCAAACTTGGTCAGCCACAGTCCTTCCATGTTGGACTGTACCTCCGAGAAATATATACCAAACAAGAGAGGTCCCAGGACTGAGCCTTGTGGGATGCCACTTGTAACTGGTTTGGAGTCTGACATGGCTCCAGCAGTTCTAACCATGTGGAGTCTGCCCTTGAGCCAGTTTGCAACCCATCTAGTGACATAGGGGTTTATATTTAAGCTGGTGAGCTTATCTATAATTCCCGAGTGGGGTATTGTATCAAAGGCTTTTGCGAGGTCCAGGTAGGCTGTGTGGACCACCTTCCCTTCGTCAATGGCCTTGGTGACTGTTTCAAAGAAATTGACCAGGTTTAAGAGGCAGGATCTGCCCTTAACAAAGCCAAACTGGGTAGGATCCAGTATCTGTAGGTCCCCAATATCTTTATTTATGAGGTCCATGATGATCCTTTCCATAGCTTTGCAGACCAAGCTAGTCAGGCTTATGGGGTGATAGTTTCCAGGATCCGTTGAGGCACCACCTTTGTGAAGAGGGACCACTGTTGCTGTACACCACTCTTTGGGTACATATCCTGTAGTAAGGCTGAGATTGAACAGTAGTTTTATGTTTGGGTTTAGCTCTTCTTGGAGTTCATGTAGGATGCAGCCTGGGACACCGTTGGTTCCCATTGATGCTGTGTTTTTTGCTTTGGAGAGGGCGGCTCTTACCTGAGCATCTGAGATGTCAGGGGGGCAGCATTCTGCTAGGATAGATATTTGCCCTTTTGGTGGGGGGGGGGGTTGCGCTGAACCTGTCAGCTAGGATGTTGGCAATGTCTGTGGGTTCAGTGTATTTTTTGTCATTTTGGACTAATTCTGAGCATATCTGGGAATTCCCACCCAGGTTCCTAACATAACTAAAGAAAGCCTTGTGATTATCCTTAGTGTCCAGTGCAATTTTTCTCTGTAGCACAGGGTAAAGTGGACTTACCCATTTTGTTTCTGTTTGTTACACATTTAAATTGATAATGGGCCAGATTCACAAAGGCTTGCATGGAGTGTAAGAGTAGAGTAAGACTCTAGACAGCCAATATGTTTGCCGAGCGATCCAGGAACAGCCGGCAGGGGCATGCATGAGAGCTCCTAAAACTACTCTTGCACAGACAGTGTTATGTTATGCAAATGACCTAATTTGCTGCTGAAAGCTATGCAAATGAGGTAAATTTGCGATCCATGAAACACTAACCTGTCCGAGTAAGAGTAGTGTTATTTGCAGAAATGTACTCCGTTGGTAACGGAGTACCATTCTGCAAATAGCAAAATGGAGCTATGACAGCTCCAAACAAAGGATGCATCCAGTTGAGGAAGCATGCCAATGGCCAAATATAAGGCCATTGGCATTTTTATCTGTTGCAAAATAATAAAAAATATATTTTTTCCCCTGATCTCCGATGTTTAAGTGTAGCGAAGTGCCGCGCAAACGTGCGGCGTTCTAAAAACCAGAAAAAAAAATAAAAGCCAAAAATAGGCATTTTATTAAAAATATTCTTCTGCCATGCAGGTGAATGGCAGGCTGAAGACAACATGGCTGCTGAGTAGTGGTTGCTAAGAGGGGAAGCTCAGTCTGAGAGATGTAACCAAGCATTAGTAGGCAATCCTATGCAAATGAGGATAAGGATAGAGAATCCCAATTTTCCTTGGCATGTGAACCATGTCCCTAGAGTGTAAGAGTAGGATTAGGGGAGTAACAGAGTAGAAAATAGTTGACATCATGAGGGGGGTATGTATCAAAGGCTGTAAGCTTACTGGATCAGAGTGGCATGTGTTTGCTGTAAGTTACTCAGGACTGGAAGAGGCGTGTCTACAGTTGTCTAAACTGAAACCCAGAAACCGAAGGTGTACGCCGTGGATATCACTAAAGTTTCTTGCAAAGATGCTTACACTGTGTGCGCGTGCGCCTGTAAACCTGTCTAAGCCTGTGTGCGCATGTGTGTGCCCGTGTAAGCCTGTGTGCACGCATGTGCACCTGCCTAAGCCTGTTTAAGCCTGTGTGCACACGTGTGCGCTCGTCTGCGGGTGTTTGTGCTTGTTTGCGCAGTGCTGCCCCCTGTGGAAACAGAAAGGGACAAGGAAGGAAAAGAAGTAGTAGGAAGTTAACCAAGGAGAACTAGCAGAGCTGCCAGGTGAAATCAATCAGAATCAGCCAATTACACAGGCAGTACACTTGCCCAGCCCAGCCCAGCACTTAAAACTCTGCAAAAAAAATTCCCCCATGTTTTTCTCAGAAACACTGCAACACTGCAGTCTACAAAGAGAAGTGAAAACTTAAAAAGCTTAACTGAGACAAAAAAATGTTAGGGGCTGACATTGCTATTATAAGGCAATATGTGCAAGATGCTGAGGGTGGTGCCATTGCGAATGCTGCTGAGCAACCCACAGTGAGGAGATGGAGATGAGTGTACAGGCCCAGGGTAACCTACCAGGGGCTACATGAGCTGGAGATAGTGGAGTGCTATATAGTGGACAGTGACCTCCTGCAGCAAACTGTTGAGCTGTGTGGGCCACACCTCACACACAGAACCAACAGAGGGGAACCCATTCCAGTGGAAACCAAGGTATGTGTTGGCCTAAAAATATTAGCAACAGTTACCTTCCAGAGACCAACTGGTGATATGATGAGGATTTCACAGGCATCAGCATCCAGGGTACTGCACCAGTTCCTGAATGCCATGTCAGCACATGTCTGATCATGTATATTTCCCCCAATTCCCATGAGGTATTGGCCAGCAATATGCGTCTCTTCCAGCAAATAGTGAAATACCCTGAGGTAGTGGGTGCAATTGACTGCACGCACATACACATGAAAGCACCAGCCAGCGAGCATGGTAGGGCCTACATCTACCACAAGGGCTTCCACTCCATCAACTTCCAGGTCATGTGCGATGCTCAGGGCATAATACTGAATGTGTGTGCTGGCTGCCCTGGAAGCTACCACGATTACCATATCTGGCATCTGACGCAGCTGTACCAGACATTTGCCAATCGGGACATCGCTGACGGTCACTAGTGGAGGATGCTGGATATGCACTGGAGCCGTGGCAGATGACACCCATCAGAAATGCACACACACCTGAACAAGAACTCCATAATGAGGCACACGCATAAACACAAAATGTAATCGGGCATGTGTTTGGGATGCTAAAGTCATGGTTCCAGTGCCTGGACACATCTGGTGGAGCCTTGCAGTGCTCACCAACTACATGTACCCAAATTGTCATGGTATGTGCTATACTACACAATATGATACTGCAAAAACAGTTGCAGCAGGAACAGCATGGGGCAGGGCCAAACAGCCCCCCACCATTGCCAAGGCCTGCACAGGCACAGTGTGACTCGGAGGAGGAACAACCTGAGCCTGCCCCAGTAGGCAGAAGGAGGCATGCCCAGTATGCCTTGTCCTTGGCAAAGAGGCAATGCATAGCACATACACTGGCTCAGTAGGAACCCTGGAAATCATACCTCTCTCTGACTCGCACATAAAATAAAAGGGATGCCCAACTTGACACTACCTGTTTCCAACCATGTATAGGGAGTGTAGTATGTACACCCAACATAGGCAGACCTGCAGCACCACCTGAGGCATGATTGCCATGTTATAAGCAATATAACGCAGTGCTAAGCAGCTTTTACCAATATAGTATATATAAACAAAATTGCCTGTGCTAACTAGCGCAACGTCGGGCAACGTTGAGCAATGTTGCGCAAGGTCAGGCTAAGTTGAGCAAAGTCAGGTAAACATGCTCATATTTGCTTTACTGTTCCTTAAGCAGTCTGGTCTGCCCATCATGAAAATAAAAAGCAGTGACAGTGCTCAAACCCAGGATACTGTGTTCTATAGTCACAATACTGAACCACTAAGCCATGATAACATTTCAGTCGCACAGACACAGCAGGACAATTGTACACTAATGCAAACACAAAGAAATGCTGTATCATGCCCCTAAAGAGGCATATGGGTAACCTCCCCCACAGGCCTATGCAGACAGAGGATATCAGGCCAGGTGGTGTAATGTGGGCTGTGTAGGCTATGAAGTCGCAATCTAATATACGTGACATTGGATGCTAAGATCTGTAGTACAGTAGTATGCCTCAAGCCAGTACGATAGGCAACAGTACAGACTGAAATGGTGTACCATACGTAGCAGTGCAGGCATAGCAAATGTGTATAAGTGTCAGGTGAAACCCTCATCCTATGCACACCCACAGTAACAATCAGGTGTGTCCCCGGGTAGAAATGTACGAAGAATAACGGTCCCCCCTGTATGTAGAAATGTTGATAAGTCTATGCAAAGTGTCCCATGGAAGCCCTGCAGGCACAGCATGATCCTTGTTGATCTATGACACAAAGGTGAGCCCTGCTGTAAAAATACAACTTCATTTTCCATACACATATAGTATAAATTTCTATACCGGGCGTGCTCACACACTCCAACAAATGTAGTGGATTTCATTCAGCATCACACTGAAAGGTCATACTGGGCATGCTCACACACTTAAATAAACAAAGCAAATATCAGGCAACAACATACTGAAAGGTCATACTGGGCATGCTCACACACAAATAAACAAAGCATATTTCAGGCAACAACATACGGAAAGGTCATACTGGGCATGCTCACACACTTAAATAAATGAAGCAAATGTCAGGCAACAACATACTGAAAGGTCATACTGGGCATGCTCACACACAAATAAACGAAGCAAATGTCAGGCAACAACATACAGAAAGGTCATACTGGGCATGCTCACACACAGTCTAAAAGGAGGTGATAATAAGGGATCTATGGACAAATGTGGATAGTCATCTCTACTTCCAGAAACACATTCACAAAGTGGTCAGAAAATCATGCTATGTGTTCACACAAACTGCCAAGGTCTGTGCATGTAGGTCAAAGGAGGTTCCCACTACTCATCAGTCATCAGGCCTGTCAGAGAGTACCACAACACACTTACTATGAATCTGACTAGCCACCTTCAGCAGCCAGAAAGACCACTGAAGTACCTTAATAAGAGGATTACTGGCCTCAAACAGTTGCCCCATGCAACAAGACTGAATGTAACCCAATCTGTACTCTGTTGCATACTGTCTACTCATGAGATCTCTGCCCAACAGACAGGTCCATGTCATGGCTACACTCAGATCTGTTCTGAGTTACAGCTCAATGGCACTAAATATACAGACCCAACTGATATTGCCAACATCCTGTCAGATAGGATCAGTGTTAACTTTACCCCCCTCTCACCCATGAAAGACCACATTTCTATAATGGAAGACTGCAAAGTTGCTGTCATCATGGCTGCACAGGTAAAAAACACTCTCTAAAGCCAGTATTACAGCATCCATGGGACCAGAAAACTTCCAAGGCTGTGTTCTACACAAACCACAGAACGAACAGGCACCACACTGACATACCATGTGCAGTCATAGCCTCACCTCATGCTTTGTGCCTGCTGAATGGTGCACAGTGATGGTTATCCCACTACACAAGGGTGGAGACACCACGGACCCCAGGAACTAGCATCCCATTAGCCTGATGAGCCCACTTTTTAAGGCCATGGAATGCATCATCATACAACTTATAAAAATGTACATTGGTAATCCCCAAACCCTGGACCACAACCAAGTTGGGTTTGTAAAATGCAGATCATGTCTCCTAAACCTGATAGAGGATATTGAAGCAGTCATCAGAACCGTAGACAAAGGTAAGGTGGTTTGCACAGCCTATATAGATACTGCCATGGCTTACAACGCCACCCCACACTCTGGAAATATAGATAAACCCACTAAGCTAGGTATACATTGCTATGTCACAAGATGGGTTGCCAACAGGCTTACTGACAGAACACACACTGTGAAAGTAGCAGACTCCATGTATGACTTTGGACCAGTGATGAGTGCAGTACCACAGGGTCCAGTCCTGGGACTTGTCCTGTTTAGTATCTACTTCCCTGAAGTAAACTTTAACATGGAAGGTCTGTGGCTACTGAAGTTTCCAGAGAACTGCAAACTAGGAGCCATAATTGTAAACACTAATGATGTGGACATCCTACAAAAGGGCCTCACTGCAACAGATGGCTGTTGTCAAAGCCATGGGCTCTAGCTCAATGCCAAAAGGTGCATTGTCATCCCCTTTGTTAAATCTCTGTAGCCAAGCACTACAACATAGGTTGTAGTATACTTGACATTGAAAGTGTGGCAAGAGACCTTGGGTCACAGGTGGACAGTGGACACAACTGTGATAATCACATCCCCACAGTAGTCAGGAAACCCTCCTATGTGGCACACCTCATCACAAAATGTGTCTCATGCAGAATAGAAGAGGACATTGTTCCCCTCTACTCATCACTCACTAGAACTATAATAGAGTACAACGTCACTTTTGCTATGTACCTCACAAGAACACTACAACAACTGGAAAGCCTGCAGCAATACCTCACAAAGAGCATTAGCGGCCTGAAATACATGCCATACACAGACCATCTCAAAATGCTTCATCCATACTCCCTTGCATATCGCCTACTCAGAGGTGCTCACTGCCTAACATACAAAGCTATGTCAAACACAGAGCTGTTGGACATGCTCCACGTAAAACACTCAAAATCCCTCTGACCTTCGGACCCAGAACCATGAGTGAAATACAAAAGGAAGGGCTGTACCAATTTACCTTATGGATACCCACACCTTCAGGTTAGTGGCACAGCATGAGGCCTTGGAGACCATGCAAGTGCAACTAACATTGGACAAAGCTGCTCATCAGATTGTAGCCTGCTACAGATCACCTACCTTGTTTCAGGAACCTCACTCAGTATTCCTGCGAAGAGTGGAGAATATAAAGTTCTTATCTAACACCATTATATGAGGAGATTACAACTACCCAAACATTGAGTGGGAGAATTACTCATGTACAATGTCCTTTGCCCAATGTTTCCCAGAGTTTAAAAACTCTAACACCCTGGAACAGCTAGTCGCCATGCCCACTAGAGGTGACAACATACTGGAGATGATCATCACCAACATGGGGTACCAGTGTTCCACAACAGAGATAAACCCCACACTGGTAATATCAGATCATAAAGTAATCACACTGGACATTCACATCCCGTCCCCGCACCCAGTCAATGAAACCACTGTGGAGAAATTTTCAAAAGCAAACTGCACACTTCCCAAGACCAAAGTGGAACATTCCAAAGCCCATGTGCTATGGGATAATGGTATGCAATCTGCTGAATCATTTACAAGTGCATCCTATGAGCATCTACAGGGATGCATAGATCGAGACATCACAAATAAAACCAAGATGCACTCCTCCAAAAATAGGAAAACAATCAGGTGGTCATTGCTCATAAATAAGTTAGACAACAGAAGGAGGAAACGAACACATGATAGTGCCAACTTCACTAAAGGAAGGGCATCACTGATCATTATTAGGAAGAAACAATGATCGCTCATAAAATAATCCAAGGACAGTTTCTAAAGACAAGCTGCCAAGGAATGTAAGAATAACAACCACAAAGCCTTTGGTAGCTATACCAGACATGTAGGTGTCAACTTCCAAATATGCTGTCAGCTACTGAACAATGGCAAGAAATACACTGAACCAACTTTCATTGCCCACATCCTGGGGGACAAGTTCAGTGTTAACTCCCCCCATCACCCCCAAAAGGATCTGTGTCCATCACAGAAGGATGGAGAGCCCCAGACTTCATGGACATGCAGGTAAAGACAGCCCTCTCTAAAGCTAAGAACACAGCATCAATGGGACTGGATGGTGTCCCAGGCTGCGTCTTATACTAGGCCCAAAAGGACCTACACCCTCACCTACATTCACTGTCTAGACTCAATTGTACCACAGGCTATGTACCCAAAGAATGGCATACACTAACAGTCATCCAGCTCCACAAAGGGGGTGCCACAACAGAACCTGGAAACCATTACCCTATTTGTCTACTCAGCCTGGTCTACAAAGTTATTGAGCAAATTGTCATGGAATCCATAAACAGAGACATTGGGGACCTCCAGACACTGGACTCTACACAACTTCACCTTGTTAAAGGCAGATCCTACCTCCTAAACCTAGTTGACTTATTTCAAGCAGTTACCAAGGACATAGATGGAGGTGAAAGTATTCCACACAGCCCACCTGGACCTCACTAAGGACTTTCTACACCATTCCCCACTCGGTCATCATGGACAAGGGTACCAGCTTGAACATTAACAGCTATGTCCCAGGATAGATGGCCAAGTGGCTCACAGATCATACACACATGTTCAGAGTTGCAGGTGCCATGTCCGACTCTAAGCCAGTCACAAATGGCATCCCACAGGTCTTGGTACTGGGACCCCACCTGTTCAGTAGATACTGCTCAGAGGTACAGGCAAGCATAGGAGGAGCATGGCTGAACAGTTTTGCAGAGGACTGCTAACTGTGGTCCATAATCAACTCTACGGCTGACACAGACATCCTCCAGAAATGCCTTACAGAGACAGATACCTGGTTTCAAAACAATGCCCTCAAGCTGAATGCCAAAGAATGCATAGTCATCCCCTTTGGGTAAAACAAAGTGCACACAAATTACCACATAGGTGGTAATCCAGTATGTACGGAGAAAGCCATTATTTCCCTGGGGACACAGGTAGATAGTAAACTCTCCTTTGATGATCACATGGCCAAAGTGTTTAGACATTCCTTCTATGTAGCCCACCTAATGTCACCTAATGTAACCCACTTTGTATAGTCTAATGATGTCACCATCCTACAAATATACTTGTGGAAAGGAAAACTCATGCTAATGTTTATAGCGCGTCGTGTAAATGCTTACTTTTGTAGTATTCTAAAGTAGTTAGATAGGGGTTTGAATCCTGCATTCGACAAGTTTGTTTGTATGTGATCTCCTTGGGGAGGAGCAATCTTTTTGGAGAGTAGTAAAGCACCTTAAAAGTGGTATACTAATCTTTGTCAAGTCTGATGATGTCACCATCTTCATACCTGTGAAAAAGAGACCTCCCAATAATGTGTATAGCGCGTTGTGTTAATGCGTACTTCTCTAGTATCATGAAGTAGTTAAATAGGAGTTTGAATCTTGCACTTGACAACTGTGTGCGTGTAATTACCTTGGAGAGGAGTAACCTTTTTGGAGAGTAGTAGAACACCCTACAAGTGGTATACTTATCTTTGTCAAGTCTGATGATGTCACCATCCTACAAATATACCTATGGAAAAAAGACCTCCCAATAATGTGTATAGCGCATCATGTTAATGCATACTTCTCTAGTATCAAGAAGTAGAAAGTAGGGGATTGAATCCTGCACTTGACAGCTGTTTGTGTGTAATCATCTTGGAGAGGAGCAGCTGTTTTGGAGAGTAGTAGCACACCTTAAAAGTAGCATACTTATCTTTGTCAAGTCTGATGATGTCACCATCCTACAAATATACCTGTGGAAAAGTGAATTCTCAGTAATGTGTATAGCGCATTGTGTTAATGAGTATTCTTCTAATATCATGAAGTAGTTAGGTAGGGGTTCAAATCCTGCCCTTGGTGAGTGTGTGTGATCTATGTGTGTGACACTGTTGGTCAATGTGTTGTGGGTTTTGCTTTTACTACTGTATGACATATCAGTATGACAACAGTATGTGCATCGCACATGTGAGGTAGCTGTGCGGCAAATACATATACGTACATGTGACCTCAATTATTGCATGTGTGGGAACCCTGCTTTCTCCAAGAACACATCTGTCATCTTTGCCAGAGTGTGCTGCTGCTTTCCAGACCTTAGGTCACATCTGCATGCTTGTGACAAGGTCTGCCACTGCAGTGATCCCTGGCCTAGGTCATCTGTATCACACACACTCAGAACAGTTTCTATTGAATTGTGTGAGTGAGGGTTTATGGCGGAGGTATATGTCAGACTTGTTCAAATGCAGCAAAGTCTGTCAATGATGGCTATTCATTATAGGTGTACAACAACCTTTGTGGATATGCATGCAGACCCCTTATTGCTTATGTGATCCACCGAGGGATTTCAAAATACCTTTTGAAATGTGATTATCAAAGGAGAGATGATGTAACACTTGGTTGCATGTACACATTGGTACCTGTTCATCATGTTGGTGGCTATTACCTATGTGGTACTGTGGGGATACTATGTTCCATAAAGGTGGATGCCTATGCCTTGGTTGGCTTATAGCTTTACAGCATGGGTTTGAAAACAGGTATCTGTCTGTATGATACCCTTGTGGAGGATGTGTGTGTCATCTGGAGAATGCATTATAGGCCACAGTATGCATTACCAGACGTGGACGGACATATCCCTACTGTGATTGCTTGTACCTAAGAGAGCTATATGCCAAACAGGAGTGGTCTCAGTAATGGATGCAGGTGAATACCACTGGTTACTGGCATAGTATAATACCTGAAGGATCCAAATGTTAATGTGTGTGCTACATCTGTGTGTCAGTTGTCAAGACATCATCTAACGATTGGTTATGGTGATGCTATTGATGTTATGTATACTACCAGAATGCAAAACAATGACAGATAGTAACAGTATCACCCACAGCACAGTGTCAAACCATGTCATACACACATGTGTAGTCAAGTTCTGAAATGTGTGTAGTACAATGCATACTGGCCACCAATAGAAACTATTGGAGTGTAACTGTGTAATACAGGGCATGACACCCTGCCCATGTGTCCACTATGCATGTACATGCAGACAGTGCACGTCCACCAGACAGTGCATGCCCACCATGTTCGCAAATGTACACCTGCAATTCTGTGTTACACACAACCCACACATACTGTCCACTCTCTAACACATGCTGCCAATACTACACACATCAACCAAGTGGCACGTGGGCAGACAATACACTACTGGAACTAACCCTGGTGTTAACAATACTACATTGACAAGCATAGCTCTAATGCATCATGCCTGCTCAGCTACATTTTCAAGCACATCATTACACTCTACTGCTGACAACATGCTAACATTGCTATACTGCTATAAAGTCACCCTGTGCATCAGCACCATGGTAGCCTGTTCCTGTATCAATGTTACAGATGACAGGAGGTGGCACAGGTTTCATCATATGCACAGGTTGTGTTGTTGGCTTGCCAGAGGCCTACAGTGAACCATGCAATCGACATGTATGTGTGTGTGTGTGTGTGTGTGTGTGTGTGTGTGTGTGTGTGTGTGTGTGTGTGTGTGAGGGCCAAGAGTACTGCTATGGGCCAATGTTGATGTAATGTGTGTATGTGTTGTGGCCCTGTGTGTGTGTGTGTGTGTGTGTGTGTGTGTGTGTGTGTGTGTGTGTGTGTGTGTGTGTGTGTGTGTGTGTGTGTGTGTGTGTCTGCATGCATACAGTTCCACCATGTGGCTGCCATATACGGGTATTTGTGTGACAGCCACAGACTGTACCTGCCAGGCTTTACAGATCACCATCTGTGGCCATGGATACGGTACCTGGGCCTGGCAGGGGCTACTGACACTATCAGGTACTAAGCCAGACTGTGTACTATCCCCAGAGGTAGATGGATGTACACTGGACCCAGGTCCCTGCTGGGACTGTCCAGAGCCATGTGCACGTGGTCTTCTAGAATGTTCTATGGACCGGCCACCCCCAACATTGCTGGGGCTGGTACTGGCACTACGGGAGCGGCTGTGACTTGAGGGACATCCGCGGTGACTGCCAGCTGCTGATGTTGTTGGCATACGTCCACGCTGATGACTCAACCATCCCGCACTGTCCTGACACATGGACATGACATTGCGGAGGACATCTAATGTCTCACCCCAATGTCTATCAGTGACCTTAGTGTAATTACGGATGGCACCTGCTAGGTCACAGATACTGTCAATTACAGTGGTATGTGCCCACTGTGCCCTTAGTCCCTGTGTAGTGTACCGTTCCATATGTGCCTGTGCCTCCATGACAGCCCAGAACATGCGTGAGGTTGCAAGAACTGTGACACATCTGCCAGTGGCATGATGAGCAGCAGTGCTCTGAAGAGAACCCCTGGACATCTGCCTATGTGGTACCCCCCTTCCAGACATCTGGGCATGGCTGCTGTGTCAGGATGCATGTGCCATAGATACACACTGTCCTGGCCAATGCCGACTGTACGCTGTCCCTCAGCTAAGGGCATTGGTGATGGATGTATTGGCAGTATGACTGTGTGCATGGATGGGGTGGACACTTGTGTACTGTTGATTGGTGGCCCAACGACAGACCCTGGCAAACATGCTTGTGCCTCAACACACCTATCATCATTATCACTATTTTGCTCAGTGACATCAGTTTCCCTGCTGCAGTGAACCAGCCCAAAATCAGCACCTGTGAGAGGAAGACAGGAAACATACTTTACAATCTGTTCATGATGTCGGCACACATGCACACATGCACACATGCACACATGAGCACATGAACACATGCACACATGCACACATGAACACATGAACACTTGCACACATGCACATATGAACACATGCACACATGCACACATGACACATACACACATGCACACATGCACACAAATACACTCCTCACTAAAACAGACACACACACACACACGCGTGCGCGCACACACACACACACACACACACACACACACACACACACACACACACACACACACACACACACCACCAGCAATCCAGAACATACTCAATAGAGGGTGATGGTGAGGTACAGTATCACAAGCCAAACAGTTATATCACACGTGTCAGCATGCAGGAAGTGTGTTGCTCAATAGCATGCAGTGCGAGTGTAGACAGCCCTTGCTAATAACAGCATACATGGCTATGATGCATGTGTGTTGTTGTTCAGTGATTGGCCTCACCCTGGAATGCAATGTGTACATGGACACAACATTGCTGTGCAAGTAATAAAAGCTCTGCAATGTCCTGTGCACCATCACTCACAGGTATACATACCATGGCTGGATGTGTATCGGTGTGTCACATATATATCCATTTCTGATTAGAGTGTCTGTGTCTTTAGCAGATAATAGTGGACACAGGTTTAGCACATGCATGCTATGTATACACACAGGATGAGTGGTGCATGTATACCTGATGGAATACCATTGCTCAACATAGCCATTGTACAGTTGTTATGGTGAGTGTAGGACAAACTGTGGACATGGCAGTGAGAGCCATGACATGGCATGCTACAACACAACTGCAACATTAAACATCACACATACCCAATGTGTGTCATGTGACCTATACACTCAATGGCATTACAAGACATATATGTGTCACTTTGTACAAATAGTGATTGCTATGCATATTGTGTATAGGTGCATATGTTTGCACACACACAACACTGAGGTGCATAGCAATTAATGCTATGTGTAGTACTGTGGTTATTATAACTGGATGGGGTGTAGTACCATGAACCATCATCATGCAGCATCATGTGGTCACTCAAGGCTACTAATGTGTGCCAGACCGGCACATAGCATGCTGTACCTGAACTGCAGTACCATGGCTACATTCATCATTTCACAGCCAGTTGTTACATGAGTTTGTAAGGTGCCCAATAGGGGGCATTGCCTAACATGAATGTGTTATGTGTTGAAGAGTGTCGCACAGCCACATGAGAGGCCTCTACACCTCAGGTATATTACGTGTGCTGTGTGGATGACATTTGGGATACTGGAGTGTGACCTTACAGTGGGTGTCTGAATATGCCATGTGAAGCATGTTAACGTGTACTGCGTTTTACAATATTGTGTATGTTGTGTGCATGTGTATCGATTCTGCCTATCCAATGTCCACTACAGTGTTGCCACAATTGCGTGGGATGCTCTGTGTATTGCATGTGTTTGAGGCAGCTACTCATGTTACTGAGATGTGCATAGTCTCACAGCAAACATGCACAGCATTCATTATGCACAGGTGTGTTATGTTTACATGGCCTACACCTCACCTATGACATGCACATTTAATTAGCAATATTAAATGCAGAACACACTCACCAGCATGGGTCTGCTGCCTTGCTGTCACACCAGAGGGACCTACAAGGATATGAGACAGTTTGTCAGTGGCAACAACTGTGGCATTGCTACTGTGTGTTTGCAATCTTACAGTAGTACAACGGTTGACAGTCACAGGTCTACAGATTATATTCCTAGTTATTAGTATTGCACAACACTAGGCACCACATCTTCTAACTACACAGTACACATCTCACATAAGCATGATCTACCGATAGAGGTAACAGTAGTCTACAGCTGTGCCACGTTACCTGAACGCTCCATGTCAACTTGCTGGGTGGCTCCGGCCTCCATGATGATACATGTTAGTTGTTGTCCAGGAGCAGCTCCTTCACTCTGGTGAGGGGGATGGATGGCTACTCCACCACCTGTGGCAAGCTGTTGTCTTCGGATATCAGACGCATGTCTAATTAAATCACTGCAGTGATGGCGTACCTGCTCATTATTCTGGTTATGCATGCCTATGTCATTTACCCTACGGACAAGATCTTGCCACAGTGCAGTCCACTCATGCTGGTCCTGGCTGGTTCTTGAGAACAGCAGGGCATAGTGCTGAACCAAGCTGGTTGTAATCTGTTCCTCCTCTGCTGGGCTATATGAGGGATTACGATGGTGGGCCATGACCCTGGAAGACAATGAAACAATATGTGTGAGCAAGTTATGTGGCACACTTAACATTCTAAAGTACAGATATCAATTAAGTGCCATATATAGCAACCTATTGGCTGTCAGAGGATATACACTTTCAATAACACATATCAGTGCTCAACCCCCAACTGCCTGACAGTGCCTGACACACTCTATATATCAAACCATGTTTTGCACAGTAACAAAGATAAACCAGTATGTAAGACTATACAACAGTACATGGCACACTGTATGCAACACAATGCACCACCTAGCCACAGGAGGTATATATCAAGCTAATGCATTAAGAAATATGTAATCCATTGCAATGATTGTAAAGTCCAGTTACAGTATTACCAGTATACCACACTAGTCATTGATGGCAAACCCCTGCCTAACATCTGTGCACATTCATTAATATAGGTGACATACTGCTGTACTAGACTATACATGTTGCTAGATATGCACTTATATCCTATAACACACATATGACCGAGGCCATGGTACAGGCATACCCACATAAACATCAGACATACATACCAGACACAAAGGTATGGCAACCCAGATGACCTTTACCTGTGTACCATACAGTACTGTGTGCCAGTAGTTACAAAACCTTATGCCTGAGGTATGTAATCTGTGAGAACTACAGGAAACACACAAAACAGTGGTTCCAAAAAATGTGGACATACACCATACTGTGCTGTTTAGGCATACAGATTCAGGTAGTACTACAGTTCATACAGGAGTTGGATTTACCAGCAGTAACACTCAATAAGCATGCATGTACTGCTTTAGCCTACAATGGGACACCCCAGTCGACACCAAGGAACTACGTCAGACCATATGGCATACTGCTTTTTCTGCCTAGCAATAGCATACACATCTTTTGCTGGGATCACAGCTAGGACACATAATACCATGACAGAAACAGTTTCCCACTAAGCTATCACACATATAGAGAACTCTGACACATTCACCAACACATTCATCATCACACTCAGTAAACCTCACATAACAATTATTACAACAAGTACATGTGGGTGTGTATCGGTTCATAGGTATGTAATAAGCTATTGGCCCTAGGGCCTATAGAAATCTAGTCATATGCTACCCTGGCCTTTGACACACAGGTAATTTCATTTCATGTGGCCCTGTCAAGCAGAGCCACAGAGGTGATTCCCGGGGTGTATTTCCTATCTCCCATGCAATCATCAGGATTATTTATGATGACTGCTAATTAGAAGCTTTGTTTGCTATTGATAGGTGGTTTGTTCCAGAGTATGGGATGTCTCTGAGATAGGAATCTATCCCTCCAGCATGTCCTGTTTATTGAGGTCACAAGGTTTAGGTCCCTAGAGCATGTAGCTCGTAGGGATTGTGATCTGTTTATGTGGAGCATGTCCAACAGCTCTGGGTGTGACATAGCTTTGTATGTTAGGCAGACGTCACCTCTGGGTAGGCAGTATGCAACACAGTCTAGCTGTGATTTTGTGAGACGGTCTGCATAGGGCATCTGTTTGAGGCCGGTATTACCCTTTGTGAGGTATGTGAGTGTCCTTTCCAGTTGCTGTAGATATCTTGTGAGGTACATACCACATGGGGCATTGTACTCTATAATGGGTTTTATGTGTGTTGAGTAGAGGGGAACACTGACCTATATTTCCCTGTATGACACACCTTTTGTGATGACGTATGCCACGTAGACAGATTACATGACTAGTGTAGCACTGTGATTATCAAAGGGGAGACTACTGTCCACCTGTGTCCCATGGTCTCTTATCACACCTTCGGTGTTAAGTAGACTACACCTATGTGGTAGTTAATGGGTACAGAGTTTTTGCAAGAAGGGATGCCAATGCAGTTTCAACATTGAGCTTGAGTCCATGGCTTTGTCACCAGGCATCTGTTGCAGTAAATATGACCCTGTCTCCCTCTCTCTCTCTCTCTCTCTCTCTCTATATATATATATATATATATATATATACATACACACACACACATACACACACACACACACACACACACACACACACACACACACACATACATATAAACATCCATTGTTGTACATATAGATATACATATAGGCACATATACAGTCCACCTTTCATGGTGGGAATATCACGTATGTGAAGGTTGTGAGGTATAGTTATGTCATAATATTGCACAGTGTTGTGCAGAATGCATTGAAGGTGTCCTCAGCCCATGTTGCTTTAGCAGGCCTCACTGGCTGCAACACTGCAAACCTGACAAATTATACCCACAGTGTTTTACCACCACATGTCATATACCAGCACTGTATGCTGTCTTGTTTGCCACACACTACAACCTACATAGAAATATGCACATAACAACCTTCAGCAACATATATAGTCCACCCTTCACAAACAGTTGCAGTATGTACCTTGCTCTATGCACATGCACAGATGCTAATATATCTGACACAGACAGATCTCTCTGTATGTGTGCGCCATACACACACAAGGTCCACACTGTTGTAAGTTCATGTACCTTATGGCTGACCTGTTGGGCCTTGCTGCAACATGAGCAGGTGTCACATGTGAGCACACAGTAATATTAGAGGGTGTATATATAGCTGCAAATGCTAGATTAGCATACTAGCCTGGTATAGCAGTTGCCAATGCTAAGCTACACGTTAATATGACTATCATGCATTTGTTACTCTGTCACATCCATGTTTATATAACTGTATGCGCTACTCCCCCAAACAGACATTGTACACACTACTGTACAGAACATAGATAACATGGATCAGATGTTTGACATTTAATGCTGAACTACATATGTCACAGTCATATCCCACTGCACACAGCTACACACTGATTTCCCCATGGCAGTAGTTATGCAGGGCATCTGTGCATAGATACTTACTGCTGCCACATATGGAAGATTCAAACTATGTAGAGTACTCTTCAAAAACATCTACTTGTTGTGTCTTTCAGCTTTTCCCAGTTAGGGGTCGCCACAGCAGAACTCCGTTCTGCTAATGATTGGTAGCTGATTTTTACGTGCCAAGTTACCAGCCCTGATGCACAACCTTCAACGAAGGTATGCCCATTCATGCATGTCTCCACGCAGAAGACACTCTAATTGAGAATTGAACCAGACAGCATCTTACTGTGAGGCGACAACATTACCACAGCTCTACCACCGGGAGTTCAAAAACATCTACTACATGCCAGTAAATACATATCTGTTACATACCTTTCCTTTGTATGTGTTTGTATTTGTCAGTTCCGTGTGTTTTGTAATTTTTTTTTATGTCTTATTTTTTTCAATATATTTTTTCAATTTTTTTTATATCTTTTTTTCAATATATTATTTCTTTCAATATTTTTTTATATCTTTTTTTCTGTTGCTGTTTGTGTGTGTCTCTCTCTTGCTCTCTCTCTCTCTCTCTCTCTCTCTCTCTCTCTCTCTCTCTCCATACCTGCAATGAAATGATTGCATGTGTGGACAGCAAGTACAGCCTGCTTTTATAGGTATCTGCACATGTGCATATGATGGCCTCTGCACCAATTGGTGGCCACCATTTGGCAATTGCAAGCAGCCTGCTGTATGGTACTTGCAGTACTCACTGTCATAGCAACTCAGTGCTATAAATTGCTAAGTCAGGTAGGCATAGCCCTTTCAGCTTTCCAAAGTGGGGACCATGCTTGTTTGCTGTGGACACCATTGTGTAAGTCAGAAGGTTGGTATACTTCTTATATCTGATGCTAGGGGTGTAGCCAGTGATTTGAATGTTGTACTCAGACCTGAATGTTGCCACTTCCAGTACACAGTTGTCAGTGTAAAATTGTACTCACCCCTACAAATGCTAACACAAGATATATGGCAGTATGTAGTTTCTTTTCTACTTATAAAATTAGCTGCCATACATACATAGTTATTGAGATGTTTTCATTTGGCACATGAACTGTTTGTGAACTGCTATACTGTGAATATTAATATACTCACTTCTGCACACTTTGTGCTTTTTTTTTGTTAACATTAGCACGGGATGTTCATGAAAACGGGACAATTCCAGTACTGAGTATGCCTACCTACATCCTTGCT
Organism: Protopterus annectens; assembly: GCF_019279795.1. NCBI lineage: Eukaryota > Metazoa > Chordata > Ceratodontiformes > Protopteridae > Protopterus > Protopterus annectens. The sequence continues at coordinate 704,321,331 of NC_056739.1, forward strand.
GGACCTTGAACACACAGGTATTTTGTACATTTGGGTGGGGATTGTCCTGCTATGGTACTGTGTGGGGGTTGTAAAGTGCTGCTGTAACATTATTTACTGCTAGAATGGCTGGTTCTGTTATCACAGTCATGTAATGCAATTCCACAACAGCTGCTGGTAAAGTTCCACAGAACAGGTTTTGTGTTATGGCATTTCTATCTCTCCTTTACATTCACACATTCTGATGCATGCTATATATATTTCAGCAACAACTTGCTGTACATCTACTGTGGATTAGTGGTACTTCATGCAGTCAAATGTGTCCAAGGTCCGGGGTTCGAGACTGGCAGTGGTGTTTTATTTTGCTGCTGAGCAGAACAAGGGCCCTCACATGCAGGGTGACTAAGGCACTTTTAAGCAGTTGTAAGAGGGTTTGCGCGGGTTTGCGGAATGCTTAGCAATACTTAGCTAAGCGCACACAAGCGCACAGTCGCGCAAACCTGCTAACTACTGCTTAAAAGTGCTTACTCCCGCTAACCCCCGCGCTCATTTATTTGAAAGAAAAGAAAATGGGGAGATAGGAAAGTGGTGAAAAAGGGGCACAAAGAGGGAAAGACAGTAGGGAAAACAGCTAGGGATGTGCAGGACGGGTGTAGGGAAGGTCCATAGCTGCCCATTTCTTTAACAGCAACAGCTGTGCATATACTAGAAATTTGGAGGGACATTTGAAACCTTCCACCCCTGAAAGCGGGGTGAGGACAACAAAGTATGTTGTACTGCCAATTAAATTTCAGTTTATGTGTCCGGCAGACATGTGTGCAAAATGGGCAGTTATGTATTGGGTGTCATTTTTTTGTGGGAGCAGATTGCCCCTTTTTTTTCAGGTGAGAGTGGAATGTGGGGTAGGGGAAGTAGATATATTTTAGGAGGTAGGTTGGGGAGGTAAACAGACAAGACAAACAAGATGCATACAGGTGTGGAATATGACACATGGGGTGGTGAACACCATTGACAGGGAAGGATGTTTGGAAATCACAAGCCCATGGGCCCACAGATGGCAACAATGGAACTGAGATCCCCACCCATGGGCAGTCACCACTGCACCTTCACAGCTCAGAGGGTGACTGTGCTGGGGGCTATATAGGAGGGCAGGCTCACCCATGAGTCATGCCACTCTTGCCTCGAGCTGACATAGAGGATCAGCGACTGAATGCTGGAACTCCCTATGCACCACAGCCCGGACCATTTGGAGGGTGATAGATGGCCCTCCTTTGGCCACACTTGCACGGGGGGATGAGCCCCATCCCCTGCAGTGCTTCCACCTGAAGGTGGCAGAGGTCCAACGGAGGAGGAGGTCCCGGTCTGGGCACCAGACCTGTTGGTGCCAGGTGCCATCGCCAGCTGAGGTGGGACAGGTGGGACCGCTGAGACCGGCCTTCCCATACGTTCTATGTTTAGGAAGATTTAATGACAATATGGGATGGTAACAGCCAACAGCATTCCAAATTAGTTGTAACAGCATGCAGTAATATTCCCATTAACCCAACACACCAGAGTTCCAACAGTTGAACAGCAAGCATAACACATGCATATATAGAACAACAGTGGACATTCCAACAGCATGCAGGATTGATTGGTGGCAACAGGCCACCAAGATTGTGGTGTTTGAACAGGGCATATGCATCAAAGTAAATGCAGATATTTATAAACCAATAGGACATATGCCCCAACAAATGTTTTGAGATTAGACATACCCATTGAGGTGTGGAATTGCATTGTTTATGCACATACAGTAGGGTGTAAAAAGATACCTCCATTAACAACTTATATGTACTTATAGTTTACACTACATTCCTATTGACTGCAGGTATATATCCCCTACATGTATTATTACACTAGGCAAAGTCCATTAAGTTGTGGAATGGGTTTTGCTAGTTCCTTATATACCTGACCTGTATCTGACATACAAACTGTCCAGGATGCAGATGTTACTGCTACGTATTTATATATTTTATTTATATTTATATATCTACATATCTGGATGTGTTCAGGTGACATTATCAGTTATATTTTTACAGCCCCCTACATTTCTAGCAGCACACTGGCATTTCTGGGAAACACATTAACAAGTTACTCGTGTGCCAGATTTACATATACATGCCAGCCATTAACCAACAGTTGAGGACTGTATATATGCTTTACAGCTACTGGCACTCCCTTCATCCACTTTATATGGGCCTGCCCAAGTGTGGGTTGACAGCGCTTAATACAACATTACTATTTATATAATGCAAGAGTACAACAACATTTCGAACTAAGTGACACAGACACACTCCAGGAATTATACCTTTATTAATTACATTACACACTTTTCTACAGGCTCTCTCATTTATTTGATATTACAGTGCATGCAGAAGACTTATTCAAGACGTATTATACCTTTATTAATCGATTATAACACTCTTTTTCAGGCTCTCTCACTTATTTTATATAACAGTACATGCAGATAAATTATTCAGGACTTATTATACCTTTATTATTGAGCTACAACACTTTTTTTCAGGCTCTATCACTTATTTTATATAACAGTACATGCAGAATAATTACTAACCTGCCTGGTGGCACAGCCTTAGCAGCCTATCTGCATAGGCTTGCTGATTCGCAGCATGAACACCTGCAGCTGTGAAGTAAATGAAGTGATATTGAGACATATACCTATCCATAATATCGAGTACAATAGCAATTCTTACATACTCCATTCCATGGCTACCTACTCAGTAGTGGGGCATTGTGCATCCCACGGGCCTCCTGTATCCACTGGTTCAGTTGCTCCTGCTTGCACCTCTTCAGGTTTGCGTAGTGGTGTCTGACCTGCTCACCAGTCCGAGGGACACCTGTGGCACTGATGAGATCATGTGCGAGACGGTTCCAGGCTTCCACTTTGTATTCAGTGCCCTGGAACTGGCCCTGCAGGAGTCTGGCATCATGATTATGGACAAGGAGCCAAACCATCACTTTTGACTCCTCAATGCCCCACTGTTGCACTCGAAAGCAAGAGTCCTCTCCGACTCCAGCCATGCTGCCTGCAGATGGGAGCTACAACCAGTTATGGCAAGTATTCCCACCTATGGATCTTAAATATGCCTCATATCCTGCACTTATTTGTGATTGGCCAGATTTGAAAATTCTCAGCTGAGTGCACACCTGCTTAGCACTGAGTAAACTTTGATTAATATGTATATGTATGTTGACAGTGCATGAATAGCAAAAGCTGTCATGGCTTAGTGGTTCAGTACTGTGATTATGGTGCACAGTATCCCAGGTTCGAGGCCTGTCATTGCTTTTTATTTTACTACTGGCCTAACCAGCTAGGAGGTGTGGCTGTGTTTAGCTGACTTTGCTCAACTTTGCTCAACATTGCTCTACGTTGCTGGACATTGCCCGAGGTTGCCCAACTTTGCGCTAGTCAGCAGGGTGTGCAGCTTCGCACAAACATGTTTTGTTTGTGCTAGTTGGCGTGATGTGCAGCTCCTCGCAAAGCCATTGCACTAGTTAAAGTAGGGCTAAGCTATGGGCAATTATTCTTAAATGTGCTTAATACTGGTAAACGTTGCTTAGCAGTGCTTCACATTGCTTAAGATATGTTACTTATGCATTCATCAGTATGCATGACCATTTCACCTTCTTATATATATATATAAAATATCGTTCACTACTACATAGGCCATTTCAATGCATTTTACTAAGATTTAAAAGGTAAATGTCAGGAATTATTTTTATGCACAGATTTCCTACAGAAAATGGAAAGGGGAGTGGTGGGACTCAAACTGGGAATGCCTCCTCTTTGTGCGAAGGCTCTACCACTATGCTATTGCTATTCGGCTTAATTTGCATATAAGTAGTTTATTATCCTCTTTGATGTCTAAACTGCTAACTGTAGCTAAGCAATGGGCAAACCCACGCACACACGTGCAAATACGGGCAGCTATATCGGGAATAATAATAAAAAAAAAGTTTTACATTTTATTATATTTGTACAGGGGTTTAGAATGTGGGGGAGTGTAGTGTTGAGGATATACACATTTGAGCAGACTCGCTCATGTCTGGTGACATTTGCAGATTTAGGCACTTGCAGGGGTGTGGATATTTGGACTACTCGGCAGTCTGACATGCCCCCTGCACTCGTGCATGCTCCGTGTTAGCCTTAGAGTTGAGTCAGCGCACCCTCATGAATATGCATGGCGTGCTGACATCATACTCTTAGGCTGCAGTTTCCGTGTAAGACTTATTTAGTCTTACACGGAGGATTACTGAATCCCGGCCAATATCTTATACATTGCCAGTATTGACTTTAATTTCTAAACATTTTTTTTTTTTTTTTGGTCATGTAGCAGCACTTTGCAGATGGTCAAGTACCACCATTTGATAGTCAAATCTGTGAATTACAAAGTAAAATACTTGGCCTCTGCAGTTCTGAAATATGAAAGAATACACTCTAGCCAAATATCTCTCATGCAAACATATATTTAAGGCATGGGTAATTATCCTCTTTTAGCCTGACAACATACCAAAATACTCATTACTGTAATAAGTGCCCAAGCTATGGTTAAAAATATCTGAACTAGTGCTTACTTTAATATTATTTGGTATTCTATTCCAGGCATCAGCTACTGTCTCACAGAACTAAATAATACATCTCTCTTTCTAATATAACATGTTGCCTGATTATTCTTCATTACTCTTTGACCCTATGTCAATTAGGACACTGTTGGACTCAATAACAAGCATCAATTTAATATTACAAACTAGTTGAAATAATTTCCATTTCAATATTGCACCATTTATAGATTTCGGTACAATTTGCACTGTTTATAGATTTCAGTACAATCTGTCAGAAGTTGCAACACATAAAAACTGTTCCGATGTCACAAAGACATTGCTTAACATTAATATTATGCATGATGCTCTGTACAAAGGATAATGCAAAAAGTTTTATATACCCTATAAGATGACTGACTTAGGCACTTTAAGCTGGAAAATGTAACTGTTTACTACAAGGCTTTTGAATTTATTTATTTATTTTTTATGGCAACAAACACCATGCTTCAACACATAATAAGATTTTATTATACTTTGAGCCTCAATGTTAAGTGAAACAAGAGAACACAATGTCATTTGTCCCTGCTTAGTCAGAAGTTCAAAGCAAATCTGAATAAAACAGAATTTCAATTTATGTTTCATGCGGAATATAAACATTTGTAATAAAACTTATATGTATAGCTGTATGTGAGTGCATGTGAGCACATGCTTGTGTGTGTGTTTCTTTTTCTGTTGTAATAATGCAGATTACATAGGTGGTAATTCAATGAAGCCTACATGGAGCGATTCTCCATGTAGGAATAGTGGTAAGGCTCGAACACAAAATATGGCCACTGAGCGATCCAGGAAACAGGGCTAGGGCATACACAAGTGTGCTGACACAGCTCCAACACGGAAGCACTCCTGGAATGAAAATCACCTTATCTGCAGTTAAAAATCATGCAAATGAAGTGATTTTGTGATCCAGGAACCAGAAAGGCATCAGTGTAGGTGCCGTGTCTGCAGGAAAAATGTGTGCAGTTAGTAACCGTGTACAGGAATGTAAAAATAAAACAGAGGTTGTGACAGACCATATAAGAGCATGTATTAGGTGCAGTAGGCATGCAAATGGCCAAAACTATGGCCATTGATATTTAAAAGTGATGCAACATATGAAAATTAAAACTTTTTTTAATACATATCCCATGTTTATGCAGAGCACAGTGGCACGCAAACATGCCATTTTTGCAAAAAAATAGACTTATGTGTAAAATATTAAATTTAAGATAGGCAAAGCAATTGCATTATACTGCTCAGCATAAGAGTCATGTAATGGTAGGTTATAGTGGTAGCTAAGGAGATAGACCTTGGTGGTAGTGCTATATCTAGGGTATACACAATTAGGTGTATGTAAATTAGCTAGGTTTATTGAATAGCAAAAACAGCCACCTTCTCCATAGGTACTAACTGTGTTAGGGCTACAACTGTGTCAGTGAAGGCAGAAGAGATACCTAAGATACAAAATGGGGGGTGTCATGGCTTCTTTCAGCTGATTGGAGCTTAGTGGTGCTGGTTTGTGCTCAGCTAAGCATAGTTAAGCAAGGAGGGGTGTCTGAGGCTGCTAAGCTCTTCTTAGCCCCATGGGGCATATTTTAGCTGGTTAAAGAAAAGCTAAGCATGCTCGTGTCCAGTGAAGGCTGCTGTCTTCTAAGCAATGTTTACACTAACTCAGAAAATTTGTGTGGCGTGCCATGGGGCTTAGCAGGGGATGAAAAAAAAAAAACAAAAGTGGAAATTCCCTGGGAAAGCCAATCAAGTCTAACTGACTGATGAGCCCAGTTCCACTGACACTAGCCCACTGAAACCCCTCAATGAAAAGCCCTGCAGCTGAAATGGATCATAATCAGCCAATCACAAAGGCTGCATCTGCAGCACACTAGTATAAAGTATGCATACACCCTTCAGTCTGATTTTTCCCACATAATCAGCACCATTGGAATAAATATTTGGGAATTTTAACTGACAAAATGATAGGGGCTACTGCTGCTTTGCTACATCTCTATATGACTGAGGAGGAGAAAGGTGTTTAGGCCCAGGGTAACCTTTCAGGGGCTACATGAGCTGGAGATAGTAGAGCACTACAGGATGGAGAGGGACATATGACAGGAACTCACTGGGCTCTGCTGTCCTTGCCTCAGACACAGAGCCAACAGAGGGGAACCCATCCCAGTAGAAACAAAGGTATGTGTAGCCTTAAGAATACTAGCTACAGGTACTTTCCAAAGACCTACTAGGAACATCATGGGGGTTTCACAGGCACCCGCATCCAGGGTAGTCTGCCATTTCCTGGATGTCATGCTAATATATGCCAGTGAGCACATTTAATTCCCCAACACCCCTGAAGACAGGACCAGCAATATGCATCTCTTCCTCCATATACCACACTACCCAGAGGTACTGAGTGCCATAGACTGCACTCATGGGCACATAAAAGCACCACTCAGTGAGGAGGGTAGAGTCTACATCAACTGTAAGGGGTATCACTCCATCAACTGCCAGGTTGTGTGCACTGCCCAGGGCATTATTATGAATATGTGTTGTCTGGCAGCCCTGGCAGTTATCATGACTCTCACATCTAACATGCATTACAGCTGTACCAGTCATTTGTCAAGGGGGACATCCCATATGGCCAGCTACTGGGGGATGCTGGCTATGCACTGGAACCATGGATGATGACTCTCATCAGAAATGTACACATACCAAATGAAAGATGCCATAATGAGGCACACGCCCAAACTAGGAATATCATTGAGCATGTGTTTGGGATGCTTAAGTCACAGTTCCACTGCCTCAACATATCTGGTGGAGCCCTGCAGTACTCTCCAGCCACATGTGCACACATGTTCATAGTATGTGCCATGCTACACAATATGATCCTGTGCAAACAGCTGTGGCAAGAACAGCAGAGGCAATGGACATGCAGCCCCCAACCATTGCCAAGGTCCCCACAGGCACAGGGGGACTCAGAGGAGGAACCTCCTGAATCTGTCCCTGTAGGCAGATGTAGACATGCCCAGTACACCCTGGCCTTGACAAAGAGACAAAGCATATCCCATGCACTGACAACCTAGGGTCCCAGGGACTGACACCTCACTCCGACTCACAAAGTAAAATGGATGCCAACCACAACACACTACCTATACCTTACCATGTATAAGCTGTGTAATGCATGCATCTGACAGAGTCAGCTGCCAATCACTATCCCTCAACTACTGCAGGCAAAAGGTAAGTCACTCTTCTTAACAATAATTGAATGGGGTAGCAGACTGTGGCAGCATATCTATGGTATTGCTGCACTATGCAAGGGAATGGAGTGGGATACTGGGATAGCAGCAGACAACTGACAGATATGTGGGACAACAGAAACCTCCTGCCAAATACTGTCAGGCCCAGAATATGCAGTAGGCCCCAAGCCACACAAACCCACTGCACTATGCGAGGGGCCTTCAAATAATGGGCTCATAGGACAGATGCATGCATGTCAATGTTGGAGTCCCCTACATACCTCTCAACCTCTTAGAGCAAGACATCTGAACAAAGACAAAAAGAAATGTGGGGCAAAGGCCCAAACACAGGGAAAGGTTTTAAGTAGTGTTCCTACAAATTTAGAAAGTGGATATAATAACAGCATATGCACTAGCAAGAAGTTTTGAAGGGTCTGAAGTCTGAAACCCAAATGTCTGTCATGAGTTTCTGACTTCATTCTTCATTGAGATGCCGTTAACATCCCAGAAAACCACACTTGTATTACAAATGGACCCAAAATAGGAGACAAACATTTGGACATTCTGGGAAAATCTGTACAGTTGAGAGGTATGGACCCCTACTCCCAACATACCCATGTTCCCATACAACTGCAGTAACATTTATGTTTGTAAGGTAATAGCAGCAGACTAAACATTCCCAGGCTATCTCAATCAACTGCTAACATGTTCCAGTTCCACAGTATGCAGGGATCAAAGTGTTATGGATGTGTGTGATAATAGTGGAAGGAACTAAGTTGCTGTTTTGACTTAATGGTCTAAGTGCATTACCCTGGTTGTTAGGGTCCATGGTTCAAGACTGGCCATCCCCACTATTTTGAATGTCAACTACACCTATGGTAGGAGCTCCACAGACTCTCCAAATGTCACTATTTGTTACTACAGGAAACGTGGGCAATGGAGGGACACGGGGCCACAGATATGGACAGTACACAGCCCTGACTAACCTAGAAGGTGTCTACTAGAACATCAGGTTGGAAAAAGTCAGTTTGTGCCAGGATATTTTAAAGGATGTCATGTATCTCTGTCAGTACTGACAACAAGTCAATGGGCACCATCCATACCCCATGAATGACAGGCTTTTGCAGAATGTCCACACAAATGCCTCATATATCTCTTCTGTTTGTCTTAACATTGCATGCCTCATATATCTCTTCTATTTGTTGTAAAATTGCATTTGTCTGGCAAACTATTGGCAAACCAATAAAGGTTGATGTGGAAACATAACCATATGAAAATGCAAGCTAATACAAAGACATTCTACCAACTGTCTAAGTGCGGAAGAGCAATATTAAGATCCTGTACCCATGTTTGGGCCCATGTGTCTGACTGTTATATATGGCTCTGCCCAGATGTCTGGCCGTAACAGGTAGAGAGCAATGGCCAACATGTAGCCTCATAATAACAGTGCAACACAAACTGTCTGAGGACCTGGGCAGATGTATGGGGCACAATGCTGGGCAACCTACTGAACAGCTGCAGTCAGAGGTCTGAACCCTGTAACCTTGTGTGTGGTGTTACGTCTACCCAACTCACACCACAACTACACCTACAAAAGAACAGCAACTGCGGATAAAGCCTGCAATTGGAGCATAGCAGTGCAAAGGCCCACATATAAGCTGAAGGAGGAATCACTGGCAAGACAAATGTGCAATGTGCACACTAGAACAATTTGTGCACTAGCATGGGTTCCCTGCAGTAGACAGATGTTGATCAGCGGGTCCTCACATTAACCTATACTGATCTGCCAGTGACATACCAGGAAATCAGTGTTGTGTAAAATGTACCACACATATTATGCAAAACTCTGCTCAGTGCACTAAACTCTGTACCCACCCTAGAAATGATTCAGCTAAGATGGATAACACACAACCAGGAGATCTCTCAGACAGTACATCAGTCAGTTGATGGACTGTTTACACAGCGGCATCAGCCAATCGGCTCTACAACACCAAACCTGGACCAGAGTGCAGGTTGGTCTGGCCTGGAGTGTCAGTGTTACTACTGATGCTCATACTGGGCATGCTGCTACACTGGCTATTTTCAGCCCATGTCTGAACACACATCTGACTATAGAACTGGGATGTCCATATAACCCTGTGCATACAGGCAGATATGTATGCCCTAGCTGGCTCCCCTCACCCCTGTCAGACATGATCACCCCCATCTATCTCTATGTGCTACATGTAGGATATGTCTGCATCTGTTGAGTCTGATATACAAACAATATATATGTAACATATAAAAATACCATTAATAGATGGTGGAGACAGGGGAAGACAGAGAGAGAGAGAGAGACAGACAGACAGAGACTCTGGAAGCCATAGATTGATGTAGTGCTGCAGCCAGAAGTACACCAAGTGTAACCAGTGTCATGAGCATATATCATGGTGAGCCCCATTGTGTAATAGGAGGTAGGGGTTGTGATCCCACATCAGCCAGTGTGTGTGTGTGTGTGTGTGTGTGTGTGTGTGTGTGTGTGTGTGTGTGTGTGTGTGTGTGTGTGTGTGTGTGTGTGTGTGTGTGTGTGGTGTGTGTGTGTGTGCGTGTGTGCATGTGTGCGTGTGTGCATGTGTGCGCGTGTGTGTGTGTGTGTGTGTGTGTGTGTGTGTGTGTGTGTGGGTGTGTGGGTGTGTGTGTGTGTGTGTGTGTGTGTGTGTGTGTGCGTTTGTGCATGTGTGTATAACTATATCCCCTTGTGGATGTGTGTATTTTCTGCTTATATGTGTGTGATGGTAATACATTTTGAGGCCTGTTCCACCCTGTAAACCCCTCATTGCCTTACTTTATGGGGCCTGCTGATGTCATCCACCTTACAAGCACCGTTAGTCTCCAGTTATATAATCTCTGTGGTGCACACAATAAGAATATAGTACATACAACTAGATAGGTAGGGGCTCTAATCCAATCAACAGTAAGTATGTGTGTATATATAAATATATTCCCTTGTGGCTCTGTGTATTTCCTGGGTGTTATGATAATAGATTTTGAGGCCTGTTCCACCCTGTAAACCCCCATTACCCTACTTTACAGGGCCTGCTGATGTCATCCACCTTAGAAGCTCCATTGGACAATCACAAGCTGCATAGTTTCTGTGGCACATGTGATAAGTATATTTTACTATACTACATATAACTAGACAGGTAGGGGCTCTAATCTGAGCAACAGCAAGTGTGTGTATGTAAATATATTCCCTTGTGACTGTAATGGTAATGCATTTTGAGGCCTGTTCCACCCTTGGCCATTTTACAAGGCCTGCTGATGTCATTCACCTTAAGTGCACTGTTGGACACTCATCATGCATATAAGCTCTGTGGTACAAGCAATAAACACATAACACTATAATTGCAAACTACTAGATAGGTAGGAGGTTGAATCTCAATACTTCCAACTGTAGTACTGAGTATGTGTATAAGTATATCCTCTTGTGGCTATATCTATTTCCTGCTTGTGTGTACTGCCAATACATTTTGAGGCCTGCTAATCCCCATTGCCCTCTTTACAAAACTTGCTGATGTCACTTACCTTAGATTGGACACTCATTAGGTATATAAGCTCAGTGGTGCATGTGATAAGTATGTGGCAATATAGTACAGACAACTAGATAGGTAGGGATTCTAATCTCAATACTGCCAGCTGTGATATTGTATATGTGTGTCTCTATGTCTGTGTTTGAAGTATATTCCCTGTGTGAGTTGGTTATACCATTTATACCATTCTTGAGGCCTGTTCCACCCTATCGACCCACTCATTGCACTACTTTGGTAAGGCTGCTGTCTTCTAAGCAATGTTTACACTAACTCAGAAAATTTGTGTGGCGTGCCATGGGGCTTAGCAGGGGATGAAAAAAAAAAAACAAAAGTGGAAATTCCCTGGGAAAGCCAATCAAGTCTAACTGACTGATGAGCCCAGTTCCACTGACACTAGCCCACTGAAACCCCTCAATGAAAAGCCCTGCAGCTGAAATGGATCATAATCAGCCAATCACAAAGGCTGCATCTGCAGCACACTAGTATAAAGTATGCATACACCCTTCAGTCTGATTTTTCCCACATAATCAGCACCATTGGAATAAATATTTGGGAATTTTAACTGACAAAATGATAGGGGCTACTGCTGCTTTGCTACATCTCTATATGACTGAGGAGGAGAAAGGTGTTTAGGCCCAGGGTAACCTTTCAGGGGCTACATGAGCTGGAGATAGTAGAGCACTACAGGATGGAGAGGGACATATGACAGGAACTCACTGGGCTCTGCTGTCCTTGCCTCAGACACAGAGCCAACAGAGGGGAACCCATCCCAGTAGAAACAAAGGTATGTGTAGCCTTAAGAATA
>NC_056739.1:704338545-704422562 GCF_019279795.1 Protopterus annectens
GCGTGTGTGTGTGTGTGTGTGTGTGTGTGTGTGTGTGTGTGTGTGTATAAAGCATATCCCCTGTGGATGTGAGTGCTAGTTATACCATATTGAGGCCTGTTGCTCCCCTATTGTATCAATTTACAGAGCCTGTTGATGTCATCATTCTAGGATGCACCATTTTACACTCTGCAGGCCATGCCACACACCTGCACTGATTTGGCAGAATGTCCAGATGTTTGCCTCATATATGTGGTCTGTGTCTCATCAAAATGGTGATTTCAGTCAAATCATTGCCAAAGAATTGAGAGATGAAGTCAGAAATAATGACAGAAATTTGAGCTTCACATGTCATACCCTTCCGAAGAGTCATAGGATAACAGCATCATAAGAGATTACTAGGCTATTGGCCCTGAGGCCCTTACAAGCCTAGCCAAGAGTTTATGTCATCTTTAGACAAATCAGCACACCATGCCCCTGTCCAGCAGGGACATGGGTGAAATCCCATGGGTATATTTTCTGTTTCCCATCCAGTTGTCCAGGTTGTACCGTAAAAAGGGGTAAAGAGGTATTCTGTTTGATGTAGAGAGGGATAGCCCACTGGTTTTGGCCTGCACCTCAGAAAAGTATATCTCAAATAAGAGGGGCCCCAAAATGAAACCCTGGGGTATGCCACTTGTTATGGGTCTACTGCTTGAGGTGGCTTCCCCTATTTTTGACTATGTGGGTTCTATCAGTGAGCCAGTTTGCTACCTATCTGGTAACACATGGATTGTTGTCTAGTTGAGAGAGTGTATCTATTATGTCTGAGTGGGGAATAGTGTCAAAGACTTTGGCCAGGTCAAGGTAGGCAGTGTGCACCATCTTCCCCTCATCCATGGCTTTGGTGTCTGTCTCAAAGAAGTCAACCTAATTTAGCAGAAATGAACTCTCCTTAATGAAGGCAAGCTGTGTGGGATCAAGTGTTTGGGGGATGCCAATGTCCTTGTTAATGAGGTCCACGATAATCCATTCCATGGTCTTGCAGATCAGGCTAGTTAGGCTCATGGGTCTATAATTTCCAGGATTGGTGGATGCTTCATCTTTGTGTACAGGGATGATGGTGGCTGTCCTCCATTCAGCTGAGATGATGCCAGTACTCAGACTTTGGTTGAATAGCATGCCTAATGGTGCTGCAAGTTCATTCCTTAGTACACTTAGGATGCAGCCTGAGATTTCATTGGGTCCCATGGAGGCTGTACTTTTTTGCCTTTGAGAGTGCAATGATGACCTGTTCCCTAGATATAAGTAAAATAAATCAGGTACTGTGGATGTCCTAATTTACTGCTGGAGGAGATAGAGTGATAAAATTGTCACTAAATCTGACAGCCAGCAAGTTAACTATATCTATGGCATTTGTATATGTGGTGTTCTTGACCACCAGTTCTGAACAAATCTGGGTGCTTCTTTTGAGGCTGCAGATATATGTAAAGAATGACTTATGGTTGTCTCTAGTAGATATGGACAATCTTGGACTTGAAATTTGCTTTGGATGATTTCACTAGTGCTCTTATTTGCTTGTTCAGGCTAAGGGGGCAATGCTTCCAATTGGGCACCTGCTGGTTCTTGGGCTTGGCCAGCAAATTTTCCCTTTTATTACAGAGTTTATTTATTGCAGATGCCCACCAGACAGGTTTAGTTTTCCTTGTGGTGGATGATTTAGTCCTGTCAGGTATACCTGATTCCATGCATCTATATAAATGCTTGTATAGTGCATAGGTGTAGTTTTGGATATTGGTGCTAGTTCCTACAGAGGGGGGGGGGCTGTGAAGCTGTATATACCATCCCTCAGGAGGCTGTAATCAGCTTTGGAGAAGTTTCTATGTCTGATCCTAGAGGGGGGTTGGGGGAGATGGTGACTTCAAAAGTGACCACTTTGTCATGCTGATGCAAAACCTGTTACCCTAGCAGTTTTCCAACTTTGTAAGAGCAAGTTGTCAAATATGTCCCTATTTGTGGGACTGTATCCCCATTAATGAAGGCTTTGTCAAAAGTAATTGTTCTAAGAGGTTGTAAGGAACCTCCAGGGCATGTAATCTCCGTGGTGCATGTGATAACTGTGTAGCACTACAGAAAAAACAACTAGATAGGTAGGCGTTCTAATGTTAATAATGCTAACTGTGTATGTGTTTGTGTATGCATATCCCCTGTAGCAGTGTGGCTGTCTTGTATGTGCAATGATTATACCATTTTGTGTGAGTGTACCACCCTGACAACTCCCCCATTCAGCAGACATCTGTAGAAGTGAGAGGTATAGCCACCATCTATCCCATCCTGCAGGTTGCAGTTCATGTTTGGCACGTGCAACCTGTGACAATTAAAGAAACAATACAGAATTCCCCCCAGTGTAGGACAACAAAAAATTCCAAAGGTTGTGTACTAGTTGCATAAAGCAGTTATTTCACATCAGAAGCAACTTAATGTAATGAGAATAGCAGATGATAAGTTAATGTCACACAAACAAGCTGTCATTGCAGCAAACCAAGGGCAGTCTTGTCCTTTGCACTTGCTGTGGGTATGGTATGTCCTGCCAACTCTCACAATACTACAAGACATGGCCCACAGTCCACATGTAATAAGGTGCCAACTCCACTCTGTGTTGCCTGTGTGTGTGCAATATGTAGGCATGTTGATGCCCTGTGAGTAGGTGTTGCTCCCAGTGACCCACATGTATCTAGACATGAATGCTAACTGCCACCACCTGCATATGTAGGTGCTGCCTAAGGGTGTGGTGACTGTAAGTGGTGTACTCTCTGGCATTTACCTACAAACTGCTGTTAACACACTGCAATGGGGTCATACAGTAGGTATGGAATAGTGCCAAGGTCCTGGACTCAAGCTGAGTGCAGCCAGCAGTGCCAACATACAATACAGCAAGGACATGGCCCCACTATTGCACACATCAACAGCAACCCCATAAACACACAAATTGTGTTGATAGACCTGAGTACTCAGGATGATTACACTGTTACATTCAGCCAACAGGTAGGGGCAGTGTTCAGAAAATGCTTGTAAGTGGTTCACAACATAGGTAAAGGGACTGCATCCAAACAAAAGGTGGATATGACTTCTGTACAGTCCTTAGTCAGTACAACAATACATTATCAGCATGGCCGGTGTGGTAGGTACCTATGCAGACATCTGAAGCAATCAGAAAGTCTTTGTTAATACCCACAAAGGTTGTCTATGGCCTTCAACACCTGTTCCACATGGACAGCCTTGAATCAGTGCTGGCCCACTTGGTATCAGACAGGTTGTACACAGGTGGGCTGTGACATGCCTAGATGGCAAAGTTGTGCTCAGCCCTTAAACAGCTGCCCAATTACTGGCAAAACAGCCATGAATCACATAGGATCCTGCAAAAACACCTGCTGAACAGACAGATCTGTCTCCCAGAATCTGCATTGTCTCACGAATGCACTCCCCAGAAATGTCAAACACAGTGCCATGCAGACCCTCATCAACTGTATCAAGGTTGAGTGGATGGGGAAAACAAATATCTGTCCCAGGGGTCCAACCTGTGTCCAGCAATGCCAGTGGAAACATGTGCTGATCAATGAATCTGTTGGGGGAAAAGTAATGGCTAGGCTTGTAAGGGACCCAGGGCCAGTGCACTAGTGACCTACCCTAGACCTATGAACCTGTGAACCTACAGAACTCCCAGGTGACATGTATCAAGAGTATCATGCTGTGTTAAGGGTTATGCGTACAAGGTTACACTGTCTTCCCCCATTGTCCCTCACACACTTCCATGCATATGCACCTAGATAAACTTGCACATATACAGCCATACATTGGCGATGAAAATGTCTCTGGATTGCAACTACACCATCCTGAGCTCTCATCCTGAGCTCTTGTAATGGCAACAGCTCACCATGATTAAGAATCACAGACACCTGGAATGGAAACAGAATAAGGTGTGTGAGACAACAGTCAGTCAGCAGTACTAACAGCAAGAAAACAGCATGGCACAAAGGTACATACACTTTGATGTGTACACATGACAATTTCCAGCAGTCAGCACCTTAAAGGGCATAACACTAATACGCTGCAAACTGCCATTAGCTGTACTATATTCACTCTGTGCATCAGACACATATTAGCATTTCCCTCCATTAATGGTATGGATAACAGGGATGTGGCACAGGTATCATCACATGCACAGGGTGTGGTGTGGAGTTGCCAAAGGCCTAGTTTATGCAATACAGTTGACATCATGTGTGTGTGTCTGCAGGGGTGCTGGTCAGCTGGTCCATGGAGAGGAGCTGTATGTGTTTGTCAGTGACCTGCATGTGACAGTGATGTGTGAGTGTGTGTGCATGCACACAGTCAAGCCATGTGCTAGTCCTACATGAGGGTATGTTGGACAGCCATTGACCACACATGGCAGAATGGACAGTTCAACATCTCCGGCCATGAATACAAGAACTGGTTCTGCCAGGAATGGCACTGGCACCACCATGCCCAAGGCCAGATGTGGTACTACTTCCTGATGGTGACTGGTATCTGCTGGTTCTAGGTCTCTCATGAGACCAACCAGGACCACATTCTCATGGCCGGCCTCTTTGTGGTGTGGACAGCACCCTCCCTTCAGTAGTGCTGCTGGTACTGTCACTATGGGAGTGTGACTGTGCATGGCAAAGTGGGCTCTCAGCTCATGTTGTTGCTGACTTACATCCATGTGCCTGACACCCTACTCCCACCACATGCTCAAGCACAGACATTGCATGGTTAAGTACTGACAATGTCTCACCCCACCATCTATCCACTACATCAGTGAAATGATGTAAGGCATCACCAATGCTGTGGAGGATGTCATGCATGCCAGGCAGTGCTGCTTCCATGACCCTGAGCATCTGTCTGGTGTACTGTTCACAACGTGCCTGCACCTTCATGACAGACTGAAACATGCATTGGGTGACACATGCTGTGACACCTCTGACAGGGGCTGGGTGGCCAGCAGTCCTCCTTTGAGCACCCCTGTCCATCTGCCTGCATGGGACCTCACCAGCCCTCTGGGTATGACTAGTGTCTACAGTCACAGATGCTATAGTTGCCACACTCTCCTGTTCAATGCCACCACCCTCTGACTGCCCAATATCTGTGGCTGCTGGGGACTGGGTATGTTTGGGCATACTGACTGTGTGGAGGGACATTGTGGGTGGAAGTGGGATGGGATGTCAAAAATGGGGCGGATTCAGCCCCCAACATCCCCACCTGTGCCTCATAATGCCCACCATCATCAGTGGAGTCTGATGAGACACTGACATCAGGTTGTGAGGGGGACACCCTCCAATCCCCATGGTCACCTGTGAGGGGAAGACAACATGACTACATTAATTCCTGCACTATAAGGTTTGCGGATTCACACACACACACACACACACACACACACACACACACACACACACACACACACACACACACACACACACACACACACACACACACACACATACAGGTGGGGTGCCACAAAGGCATTATATAGATGACACCTTCTGACTAATGCCATGCACAGCACACAATCAGACCACAACAAACACACTTTAGACAGATCCTCAACAGCATGCAGTGCAGCTACGTCCAGTTAATGTTGCTAGTACCATACACCTGCGAGATATGTGACAAGTTGGAGTATGTGATGGGCCTTCCCCTAACACACAGTGCACTCATGTACACAATATTAATGCACTCCTTTACAGCAAAGTGGCTACACCTATACAAACCCATGTGCTAATATGTTGCAGCTCCTGCAAATATGCTACTGTGATTACCAATGTGATGCACTGCAGTGAACCCCACCACAAGTGAACATGCACATATTGCAATATGGCTAAGCGTAACAGTTGTGTGCATGGCAAACTGGCATGCCTTAACATGCCCAGGGTACATTTGAGCCATAACATGACAGTTCCACACCCACTGGCTACAGGTTGATGTTATCCAGCCACACCAAAGGTACCTAGGGTTTTGATGGGGAGAGTTATTGTCAGCACGCACATGTGTGTGGCATTAGTACATGTATGCATTTATCAATGTGTACAGTACAAGCTGTTATACTACCCAAATTGCTAACAGTCACAATACAACAGTATGCATGTACATGTGTGCATTACAAAACCCAACCCACAACTGCAGATTAACCTGACATAGGCATACAGGTATGCAGAAGCTGCCACTATGAATGCTACAGTATTACTGTGATGACCACTGTAGATTTACCTGGATGCTCCTCTGGTGTGGAATCTGTGCCACCCACCTCCACGACATATGTACTGATGTTTTTCTGTGAGCTGGTGGCTGAACCCAGGTTTGCCAGGAACTCTTCTGTGGCTGAGAGTGGTGGTTGTGTAGCAATCCCTCCCCCTGTGCCAGCATGGTCCCTGGCCACAGCTGCAGCCCTTTACCATGCATGATGTATGAGATCAGTAGCACGGTGTCGGACTTGTTCATAGGTCCTGTCTCCATGGCCCACATCATTCACTGTTGCTACCAGGTCTTCCCACAGTGCAGTGCATTGTTGCTGGTTATGGCGAGTCCTTAACAACATCACCCAGTGATGGACTCTCCGGGCATCAATAATTGCAGTGGTCTCAGCTTCTGAGAAGGGTGGGTTGCAACTTCTAAACATCCCACTTGAAAGACATGAACAGAAGAACACATCACAGGGCTGCATACATTGATCACCATTATGTACTCACCCTGCAGATCTACTTTTGCCAGCATTATCTACCACTAACCCCCACAAGATACCACACCATCTATCAGCATAGTATGAAGACAGTGAAGGACAGCAAGCTGTTACTGTCAGTGAGGGAGCAGTGTCAGCTGTGGTGTTACAGAATGGACAGGTTGAGGTACCCCTAACAGTCCAGCCATACCTCTCAACTATGCAGATTTTCCCAGAACGTCCTGATTTTTGCCTCATAAGTTTGGGCTGTTCCTCTTCTTCCTGCCAAATCACTGGGATGACCTCAGGATTGAAGTCCATAAATGAGGAAATACATTTGAGTTACAGACTTCAAACCCTTCAGTAAATGCATGTTAAAACAAATCCTGTTACTCTAGCAACTCTTGAAGTGCACATGAGCAATATTGAAAATCTGTCCCTATTTCTGGGCCTTTGTCCCCACCATTTTGTCAAGCTTTGTCCATATATCTTGCATTAAGAGGTAGAAAGGTATGAGTCCAGATGAGGCATGTGCCTCTTGTACATATGTTGCATAACAGTGCCATCCAGACACTGCTAGGCAACATTTAGGGCACATATTCATATCTGTGAAATGTGTCCCACCCTGCAGACCGTTGACGTGCTACTGTGGTGGCAGTGACTGTGGTAGCAGCAACCGCTTTTGCTGGACATTGTAAGGCTCAGTTCTTCTTATGTTGTATTGACTTGCATGCAGTTGTTGTGGCACAGACTAGACTGTGTGCCAGGACTTTGGCTGTCCAGATGTGACACATGCTAGGAATGTACCAGATAGAACCACAGGGTCATTATTATGGTAGGTGTGTTTGTAGGAGATATGTGCATGCATACAGTGTGTTCCACAGGATTGGCATGGATATGTGTGTTCAAATGGGTATGATGTGTGACACAGCTGTCTGTCATGATTTTATCACCCCAATCTGCACTGCCTTGCCAGTATGTCAGCACATAGAATAGGTTTTATGCCAACCCTGCCATAGTTGGGGGCACAAGTGTGGTCATTCAGTAACAGTCTGTGCACTTGTCAGCTCTACCTGATATTGTATACCTCCCATACAAACAGCAGCATTTATTTGTCTTTGTACTGTTTCGGTGTCTGTGTCAGAGGCTCAAGTTCACTGTGATTTCTCCCTGTATATACAGGAGTAGTGTGTCAATGGCAGTCAGGATATGTTTGTAAAAACACAGTTGACTCCCTAGAGGTGAGATGGCTTAGTAGTCTAGTGCAGTATACTATAGTGGAGAAGGTCCTGTGTTCAATACTGCATGGGGTCTGACATTTTTGATGATGTAACATCAGTAAAGTGCATGATATGTTTCCAAAATCAGCTTGCATTCTCTAGAGCTCAGTTGGTCTAGTGGTGCATTGCTCTAATTATAGTGTAGAGATTCCTGAGTCCAATCCTTGGCAACAGCAGATCTTTTTGCTGATGTGACATCAGTAAATGCATAATATGTTCATCAAAATACCATATGTTGGCCAGAGCTCAGTTGGCCTAGTAGTACATTGCTTCTACTATAGTGCAGAGAGTCCTGTGTTCAGTACTCAGCAAGATCAGAATTTTTTGCTAATGTGACAGCAGTAAAATGCATGATAATGCTAGAAGTCTAAATCTCAAGATGCACTCACTCGAAGCACTCCTGTAAATGGAAAACATTGACATTTGTGCTGTAATGGAGACCTGGGTCAAAGAGGTAGAAAGCCCTCCTGCACTACCAGGTTATAACTCATTCCACACGTTTCGGCCATGAAACATTGACCGTAGCTTCAAATGCAGTGGTGTCTCCATATTCATAAAGGATATGCACACCTCCAGACTAGTAGCCCAGCATAATGCATCTGAGATATTTCAGATACAAATAACATTGGATAAGATGGCGATCCAGGTCATAGCCTGCTATAGGTCCCCGACCATGTCCCTAGACTCTCACTCCATGTTCCACAGCACCCTGGAATCTATCAAGGTCCAACCCAACATTCTCATACTAGGAGACTTCAACTACTCCTCCATCAACTGGGAGAACTACTCAAGCACCAATACACCGGCCCAACGCTTCCTGGAATTCATCAATTCCAGTGCCCTGGACCAGCTCATTCTGACCCCCACTAGTTGAAGCAACATCCTTGACCTGGTTATTACTAACATGGGCAACAGTTGCTCTACACCAGTAGTCAATCCCTCCCTGGTCAGATCTGACCATAAACTAGTCACCATGGAAATCCACATCTCACCCACACTCCCTGCAAAGGTAACCACCTTGAAAAACTTCTCCAAAGCTGACTTTGGGCTCCTTAAAACAGAGGTGGCTAACTTCACGACACCCATGCCAATGGAAAATAGCTTCATGACTGCCGAAACATACACTAATGCATTGTAGGAACATGTACATAAATGCATGGAACTAGCCATACCCAACAGAACCAAGTCATTCTCTTCCAAAAAAGGAAGCCAATCTGGTGGTCTCCTACCATTAATAAACTGTACAACAGAAGGCATAAACTGTTGCAGAAAAAGGTGAAGTCCCAAGACTGGAAAAACTACCTTATTAGCCTCAACAAAAAGTTGAGATCCCTCATCAAATCCTCTAAAGCCAGCTATGAATGCAGAATTGTGGCAGACACTAAAAACAATCACAAAGCCTTCTATAGTTATATCAAGAACTGCCACAGCAATACCCAGCTTTGCTCTGAGTTACTGCACAATGGTACCTCCTATATTGAGCCAAAATATATTGCCAACATATTTAATGCCAACTTTATCCCTCTCCCCCCCCAAAGGACCAATCACAATACTGGAAGAATGCCAGGCACCCAGCATTACCTCAGCACAGGTTAAAGTTGCATTGTCCAAAGCCAAGAATACAGTTTCCATGGGACCTGATAATATCCCTGGCTGTGTTCTACATGAACTAAAAATTGAACTGGCAGCACATCTGTGTGCCCTGTTCAGTCACAGCCTCACCTCAGGCTTTGTCTTTACTGAATGGCGCACTGCTACAGTAATCCTTCTCCATAAAGGGGGAGCAACTACAGATCCTAGGAATTATCGCGCCATTAGCCTGACAAGTCTGATATGTAAAGCTGTGGAGTGCATCATCATGGACCTGATTAACAAAGATATAGGAAATCTCCAGACTCTAGACCCCCTGCAATTTCACTTTGTGAAAGGGAGATCATGCCTGCTCAACCTGGTTGATTTCTTTGAGTCAGTCACCAGGGCTGTGGATGAAAGTAAGGCAGTGCATACAGCCTACCTCAATCTGGCCTATGCCTTTGATACATTCCTCACTCAGGAATTATTGATAAACTCACCAAACTAGGCATCAACCCCTATATCACTAGGTGGGTGGCAAATTGGCTCACAGATAGAACACACAGTATGAAAGTAGTCTGACTTGGAGTCTACTACTTTCACACTGTGTGTAGAGTCTACTACTTTCATACACAATGTGAAAGTAGTAGACTCCAAGTCAGACTGCCAACCAGTCATGAGTGGAGTCCCACAGGGATAGGTTCTGGGTCCTCTCCTCTTTGGCATCTACTTCTCCGAAGTCCAGACCAACACAAAGGGACTCTGGCTGACCAAGTTTGCAGATGACTACAAGCTGGGAGCCATTATTAACTCCCCAAGTGATGCAGACATCCTACAGAAAGCCCTTACTGAAACCAATGACTGGTGTTGAAACCATGGCCTTAAGCATAATGCCAAAAAATGTCCTCATCCCCTTTTGTAAAAACTCAGTTTCCACTAATTACCACATTGATGAGAGCCCATTGAACACTAAAGGCAATATAAGAGATCTGGGGACACAGGTTGACAACAACTTCTCCTTCGACCACCACATTGCCACTGTATTCAGAAAGTCCTTCTATGTGACACATCTCATTACCAATGGTTTTGCATCCAGGAAGAAAGAGGTCATTGTCTCTCTCTCTACTCTTCCCTCATTAGACCAGTCATTGAGTATAATGTCCCATTTGGCATATACCTCACTAGACACCTGCAACAGCTGGAGAGGCCACAGAAGTACCTCACAAAGAGGATCCTAGGCATTAAACAGATCCTACATAGAAAGACTAAAAATACTCCAGCTATTCTCTGTCTCATATGGCCTACTTAGAAGCCATCTTTGCTTGACTTACAAAGCAATGTCTGACCCAGCTCTATTAGAAATGCTACATCTAAAGAAATCCCAATCTCTCCACACCACATGCTCCAGAGACCTCAACCTTATTACCACAATCGACAGAACGTGCTGGAGGGACAGGTTCCTCACCCAGAGACTGCTCATCCCCTGGAATAGACTGTCCATACATGTCAATCAGAGCACCTTGCTGTCCATCTTCAAGAAAAAATCTTGATGAGTGGATGGGTAATAGAAAGTCCACCCTGGGATCACTCCAGTGGCTCTACTTGATAGAGGCATTGGGAACTAATGTTGGCCAGCACAATGCCAGGGCAGCTCTATGGGCTAGGCTTGTAAAGGTTCTGGTCCCATTAGCCTAGTACACACCTATGAACCTATGAACCTATATATTCATAAAAACACCATTCACTCTCTAGAGCTCAGTTGGCCTAGTGATGTGTTACTTAAATTATAGTGCAGGGAGTCCTGGGTTTGAGACTTAGCAAAGCTGGTTATTTTGTTGCTGGGCAGAACAGTGTCTGAATGAGATAGGGTGATTATAGCAGTTTTAAGCTGTTTTTTGTGGGCTTGCGTGATGCACTGTGATGCCAAGTGGCATTTACTCCTGCTTAAACCTGCGCTATTTCCAAAAAAAGAAAAGAAAAAAGGGGTGATAAGACAGTGGTGAAATGGAGGCAAGTAGAGGGAAAACAATATGAAAGGCAGGTAGGGATGTGCAAGATGGGTGTAGGAAAGGACCATAGCTATCCATTTCTTCTACAGCAACAGCTGTGCATATTGCAGACAATTTGGAATTTGGAGCCTCACATCCCACAGGGAGGGATGTGGGGTGACATAACTTTGTTGATTGATTGCTGTGACAATTGATTTGATGCCAGTGTGCATGGGGAGAAAATGGAGAGCTATGTATGTGACATAATTTTGCTTTTGTGGGACAGGTGCCCAACTTTATTTTTTAAGGACAGAGTGGACTGTTGGGGAAGGGTTGTAAGTACATTTGGGGATCATTGGATAGGAGAGGTTGCATTTGCAGACAGACAAGATAGTGGACAGGGGTGGTGTATGACACATGAGGGGGTAAACAGCTTGGAGCTTGGACATGGAGGGCTGTTACATGCTCCCAGATGGCAACAGTGGGGCTGAGGTCCCGACATATGGGCAGTCACCACTGCCCCTTCATGGCCCCAAAGGTGACTGTGCTGGTGGCTGGATGCTGAGGCCAGGCTGCCCCTTGAGGTGCACCAGTCTGCCCTCTATCTGGTGCATGTGGCCATTCAAGTCATGCTTGATGACCCTGTGCACCAACCCTAGAACTGGTGTCGGGTGACAGGGTCCTCCCCACACCTGCGCCCAGAGGGGTAATGAGCACCTTCCCCTGAGGTGGTTCCTCCCAAGGGTGGTGCAGGACCAGTGGAGGAGGCAGCTCCAGGTTGGGTCCTAAATATGCTGGGACCTGGTGCCATAGTCAGGTGAGGTCCAACAGGTGACTCCATGGGGATTTGCCTTCCCAAATGTGCTATGGTGTTGAGGTTTGTCAAAAAGTATTATTTAGTCATGAACAAAACATTTTAATGTTTGTTATAACAGCATATGGGTGTTCCAATTAACCCAGAACACTAGAATTGTATAGCAACTCTCTTTACCTTATATACATTACCTTTGTTGATTTACCTGCTGTTTTCTTCACTCTATAGATTGTTTTCTGCACTTCACCACTCCCTTGTGTCTTCCCGCTCCGTTTGCCCTGCGGGCTCACTCAGCTCCCCACCATGCCCCCAAATCCTACCAGCCCCTAGAACCTCTACATTTATTCCTACTTAGCCACACCCCTCCCAACTCTGGACCAATCATAATGTCTTCCTGTCTCCACCCAATCCCTAATAGTCTTCTCCCTCATCCATCCATCTATTATCCAGAATATATACTTTTTTGACATTTTCTCTAATTCTAATTATCATGTCTAACCAATATCACACTATCGTACTACTAACTCTTCTAACTACTCTTTCCTCTACCTATCTCTTAACCTCCTATGAGCAATCCTTATACTTTACTCCTTGCATCCCACGTAAGCAGACCCTAGCTACCCCCCTAACTACATCCATAACCCACCTCAGTCCCATATACAACAACTCTTATCTTCAACCTAAATATCACCGTCTTTCTCACATTAAATACCTTATTCATACCCTCACAAAACAAAATTACTATTGCAAACCCTCACAATTTAATAACCTTATAGTAAGTTTCTCTTTGATTGATGGAGATATACACCCCAACCCTGGCCCTGACCCCTCCCCACTATCCCCTAACTGGCAACAAGTTAAAACAATGTCTACACCAAATACTAAACCCCTCAAATCTCTCTCAATTGCACATCTAAACATTTGTAGCATTTGCA
This sequence comes from Protopterus annectens, assembly GCF_019279795.1. Lineage (NCBI taxonomy): Eukaryota > Metazoa > Chordata > Ceratodontiformes > Protopteridae > Protopterus > Protopterus annectens. Next base: position 704,351,823 of record NC_056739.1, read on the forward strand.
ACAAAATTCCACTAATACATGCTCTTCTAGAAGTCCAACAGTTTGACATTCTCTGTCTAACTGAAACATGGCTCAAACCTACAATAAAAGATAATGAAATTATTCCCCCTGGCTATAATATTCTAAGACAAGACCGTTTAAACAAAAAAGGTGGTGGTGTAGCAATACTCTTTAAAGCAGGACTGGAAGTAAGCAAAACGAATCATACCCTTCTAAAAGACACTAATGCGGAAATTATTATTTCCAAACTTCAGCTCAACCCTCACAAAACTATCAATATTATCTGTACCTATCTTCCTCCAGACAAAAATCCTACCATACTAGAAGACCTACTAAACTGGCTCTCACTAAACCTCCCTCAAGAAACAATACTTTTAGGAAACTTTAATATTGATTGGACCCTATGTAAACAAACCAATCCATCTACCCTTATTAACTTGCATGGAGTCTCTCAAAACATAAACTCCCCAACTAGAACAAACAAACTTAATAATAAAGAAACCATACTTGACTGGATCTTAACTAATAGTCCACAACACAAATATACAACAGGAACTCTCCCAGATGACCTTAGTGACCACTCCCTAACCTTTATTATTAGGCATAAAACACATTTTGCTATACCTCCCCTAATTCGTTCATCCCGTAGCAAAAAACATTTTGATCCCTATAAGTTTCAAAATGAACTTATGCATGTTAACTGGTCACCTCTTAAGACTCTCCCTATAGATGAAGCTGTTAACCACTTTAATAATATTTTTCGTACCATTCTTGAACATCATGCCCCCCTGCGTTCTATACGCATGAAATTTAAAATAGCTCAATGGCTCACAAGTAATACTAAACAACTAATCCTTAGTAGGAATAAAGCCTGGACTAAATGGCGAACCACTAAAAGCAGTACTGATCATCTTACTTTTAAACAAAAAAGAAACCTGACAAAGCAAGCCATCCTAAAAGATAAAAAGAACTTTTATACCCAACTACAACTATCTTCCACCCACCAACCACATAAATTTTGGAACGCTATTAACACACTACTATCTCCTGGCAAAGCTGCAACACCTAACCCACTGTGCTCCAACCCAGACTCCCCCTTACAAACAGCCAATGTCTTTAACACATTCTTTACTTCAGCAATACTAAAACTAGCTAACCAGCAAAATCCTGACACCTCTACACTACCTACCCCAAGCTGTACTCCTCCCCCATTTCAACTCAAATCCATACCTACCTCTTATATACTGTCCTTACTTCAAAAACTGAAACCCACAACCCCCTCAGCTGACAAATTACCAGCAGAATACCTCGAGCTAGGTGCAAAAGCTATAGCCTACCCTATCTCTATACTAATTAACAGGACCTTAAAAGAAAGCACTATCCCTTTAGTTTGGAAAATCTCACACATCATTCCTCTTTTCAAAGGGGGTGACTCAACTGAGTATTCTAACTTCCGGCCCATAGCGTTACTATCTCCCCTTGCAAAAATAATGGAGAAATGCATCCACAAACAGTTGCTTAATCACCTCCTATGTAATAATCTCCTAGCTAATTGCCAACATGGGTTTCGACCATTCCATAGCACCACCACAGCCTTAATGCCCTTCATAGACTCTATTAACAAAAATCGCAACAAAAATATTCTTTCTTCAGCTTTCATTGTAGACCTGTCAAAAGCCTTTGACATGGTCAATCATCAACTACTCTTACATTGTTTAAAATCTCTCTTTCTGGACAATCTTGCATTAAGCTGGTTCACATCCTATCTTCATAATCGGAAACAAGCTGTCCTATGGGACAACCATCTTTCTGAACTTCTCCCCACCTCTATAGGGGTCCCTCAGGGCTCCATCCTAGGTCCTCTGCTGTTTTCTATTTTTATTAATGACCTGCATCTTGCCACCCCTCAATCTACTTGCATTCAATATGCTGATGACACCACCATTATCTGCTCTGCCACTACCCAGACTGACCTTCACTCCATCACTCAAAAATCCTTCACCACAATAGAGAAATGGTTCTCTAATCACTGTCTCCTCCTCAACCCAAAGAAAACCAAACTCCTCCTCATTACACCCACACACCTGTCTCCCTCTATCAACTTCACTCTCACATCTAACAATGGTACCCTAATTACTCCAGACCAAACAACCAAACTCTTGGGTGTGATTATTGACAACCAACTAAAATTTGACGTTCATATTAACTCCATCATAAAATCAACTAACAGAAAACTAGGCTCACTCTACAGAATTAAGTCTTTCCTAACTCCTGAAGCTAGAACTACTATAGCTCGAACCCACTTAATTTCTACCCTACTATATGCTTCCCCCATATACACTAATCTTTCAAAATATAATCTCAACAATCTGGCTACCTCATACAACCACATTGCCAGATTTGCTACTGCCTCTCCATATAGAACTCATCATTGCTTGAATCTCCTAAAACTAGGATGGCTAGAGTTACCACAACTAATTCAATATTACCAACTTACAATCGCCCACAAAGCCCTCCATCACCCAGATAACACACCTATGCTCTCCACCCTCATAAAACCCTACAGTAATCTAAAAAACCTACGCTCTTGCAACAAAATTTTGATTCAAACTTCTCTATCAAATAACGCAGCAGGCGACTCTACATTTTCCAACTCAGTTGGCAAAGTGTGGAATCAACTTCCTCAAGACCTTACATCCCTGACCTCAATTCCACTATTTAAAACCAAACTCAAACACTTCCTAACCAACCACTGGCTATGCTTGTGCAATAACGCTGGCTGACCTTTTTGACTCCCTCCTTATTTAAAACTAAACAAACACTTCCTAACCAACCTCTGGCTTTTCTCTTGCAATAACCCTGGCTGACATTTTTGACTCCCTCCCTTCTTTACCCCCCTCTCCTCCTCTTTCTTACCTTTATCATTATACTCTTTCCATTTCTGTGGTGTCTCTGTCCCCCCCTCCTAAAAATAGATTCCACCCTTTTCTCAACTTATAAATATTGTAATTATTTTTTTTAACCTTGTTAGTTACTGACCGAGCTTACCTTCTAAGTCTCAGACTGTTCTCTATTGCCTAATTATCCTGTAATTGAGGTTTAAAGTTCTTGTTTTTTTGTACTATTGTATATTGTTGTATTATTTTTCTTGTTATGTAGTAGATAGCGGAGCTTTTCTCCTCGGACCTCCACTGAAAATGGACATGTATCCAGCTGGACCAGCCCGGTCAACAAATGTAAAATAAAATAAATAAAAAATAAAGCATAAGGAACACAGGCATAAATGGAATAACAGTCATTGTTGTAACAGCATGCCGGTAACAGTTTTGGCAAAAGGCCAGCAATGGTGGAATTTCAACAAGATATGTTAGTATGCAACCATTTAAATATATAACCAATAACAGAACAGAAGACCCATGATAACAACATATGTGTAAATGAAACCATACCTGTAGTATAAGAATAATTTTTTGTGATGCAGGTAAGGGGTTGGGGGAGAGAAAAACATTCCATTACCAACTGTATAAGCTTTATTTATCACAACAGTACTGGTCAGTACTCTATAGGTCTGCCCTTACTTTACATCTACATTTGCCTTATAGTTTCTGTAGCATGCACATACCTCTCAAGCTGTCAACATGGAATGGTATGGGCCAAGCTGTGAGAACTATAGGTGCATGACCACAGGGGACTCATACATATCGGGGTAACATATATGACTAACAAGGTGTACCCTGCACTGATGTGTGAGTCTGCTAGTGGCATAATTTGAATGGAGTTATATCTGTGTCCAAGGTTAATGGCAATAGTGATCACTATCCATGACAGCGTGACACTTGAGAGACATGCATCAGGCCCAGTGCATGGTGTATATACCTATCCTGCTGTCATTTGTAGGCATGAGGTTGGACTATCAATACACACTCACAGACACACCAGACATATAGCCGATGGCTGTATCAACATGAGAACATTTACTTTGTCTAATTCAGTTAGAATAATAAAGACTTATTTAATGGAGTCTTACTGAATTGCTGAGTACTGATGTTTACACACTAGTACATGTGGGCACAGTTTATTAATTTGACCTTCATACAGCAACTGCAAACATTTCTTTACCTGTAAGCCCCATGGAGAAAATTTCTGTTAACACTACATGACAGTTTGTACATATAGTCATGTCTGTTGCTATAAGTACATCCTAGTACCGGTGCCTGGATTCAACCCATGGTCTGTGTGTTGAAAAATGAACAACATAAATATTTCTTATCACAATGAGCTTCTGCTGTGTGCTGGTTGACTGGTTTGTCCCTTAAGCTCACTTGGCTACAAAGTCTGACCTGGGAATATAGGCAGAGTGTCACAGAAGACTGCTGTGAAGGTGGAACATACATGCATGACATTTATGCATGACAAGGATAAGAGGGGAAGTGTGTAATAATAGTTGGAATGCAGATGTACACATTTAACCCTAGTGGATGGGAATATGTGTGATCTGTACAGGCCATATAGGGGTGCTGGGTTGCCTACCAGACCCACAGACAGTTGCAGATAGTATATTTGCACGCCACACTATTACAGTCTCATACTTGCCTACATCAGCACATCTACATTCAGTAATGTATATAGCTGAAATGCAAAGGTTAATACAAGACAATCCTGAAGGAAAAACACTATAATATGTTACACATTACTATTCAAGGTTAAGATCTCACTGCAGAACATATATCACATTGCATTGTTGTATGGCTCCACATCTGCACTTCAGCATAACAGTTCTTTATCAGCCAAACGTCAGCCATTTCATGGTGTTATAGTTATATTTGTTGTGGAGTACCTGTACAATTGAATGTAAATAAGCACAACCAAATCCAAACGAAAACCAAACGGAAACCTCGACTCGACCAATAAGTGTACAATTTCACGTAAAACTTTAGTAGCGGAACAGATTTATTGCGATTTGATAAAACCAAGATATTAAAATACAAATTGGATGTTAAGCGCTTTCACTCATAACATAGAGCTTCATTAGAACATCCTTTCATTAATAGAAACATTGTTTAAATACAGAAATTGGTGCCAAAAAATGCGTTGACTGTTACTCCTTCCTTAAAGAAATACTACTACATTTCATAACTTCTTCGTATTCTGCTGAATGAATGTTACTTATGATAAGTTACATGACAGAATAAAATAATAATAAAAAAATAATAAAAAAGATAATAGTAAAGAAATTATGTGTAAGAATTAATTGTTTAAAATACTATAATTATAATTATAATACTATGCCAAGGACATAAAAGTGTATCTGTGTAAGGCAATCAAAGTGTGGCATGTGCAATCAGTGCAAACACATTTTAGAAACACATAAATTAAGTATTTTCAACAATTACACAACAGTAATCAAGTTGAAAAAGGGAAATTGCAACACTAGAATGGTGATTTATATTGCTAAATGTGGAGCATGCCCTAGCTATTACGTTGGAAAAACAGAAAGGAATTTTAAAAAGAGAATTTATGATCATATTTTCAGTATATCTAGAAAAGATGGTACCAATGCACTATCTAGACGTGGAAAAAAATGGGGGCTGAACATGAGTTTAAATTTGGTATTTTGGATATTATTTACAACAATCCCAAAAGAGGGGACCCAAAGAAACTATTAAGTTTCAAGGAAGTTTGGTGGCAACTTTATCTCAACGCAGCAAACTTTCCAGGTTTAAACAAATTCATTTCATGCAAACCCATTCTTGAATTTGATCTCAGATAAATATAAATGAGTTTAACAATCAACTGTAATTACAATTAGTGTACAAATATTTACCATCAACATATATATATTTTATTTATATTTATTTTTTATTTTCATATATACTCAGTGTTTTCTTTCTTTATTTATTAAAAGATTGTTGCATACATGAATATATTTAAACAACACAACATTTAATTCTTACACATAATTTCTTTACTATTATCTTTTTATTATTTTTTATTATTACTTTATTCTGTCATGTAACTTATCACGAGTAACATTCATTCAGCAGAATACGAAGAAGTTATGAAATGTAGTAGTATTTCTTTAAGGAAAGAGTAACAGTCAACACATTTTTTGGCGCCAATTTCTGTATTTAAACAATGTTTCTATTAATGAAAGGATATTCTGATGAAGCTCTATGTTATGAGTGAAAGCGCTTAACATCCAGTTTGTATTTTAATATCTTGGTTTTATCAAATTGCAATAAATCTGTTCCGCTACTAAAGTTTGACGTGAAATTGTACACTTATTGGTCGAGTCGAGGTTTCCGTTTGGTTTTCGTTTACAATTGAATGTAATCAACAACAGACCAGAATAAACACAACTCTTCATAAGAAACATAAACTCCACGAGGAAAGGAATACCACTAGAAGGACAGAATGAATTATTTTATTAACACACTTCTGGTACCTCGGTCTTTCGCATTCTAATGGAATACTTTTCAAACACAATCCTGTCCCTATAGATGTATTTGAAAATTTGGTATGTAAAAAAGTAGAGAATTGTTTTGGTAATTTTGTAAAGAATTTCTGTTCTTATAATTTTAATAAAGGGGAATGGCAGGCATTGCAGGAATTACGGTCCAATTTGGATAGGTTGTTTTCAAAGTAGCTGATAAGGGGGGTAATTGGGTGGTGATGAGCATTGGCCAATATGATGAAATGGTGTTAAAAATACTGTCAGAAGAGGGTTATATGCTAAGTTACAATACAATCCTATGCAAAGGTTTTCCGCAGAGTTAAATTAGATTTTGGCACATGGGGGACGGCTTGATTTTTTGAAGAGCAAAGATGTTAAGAAGTTGATTGTCAAGACACATAGGCATCCTTTTATATATGCCATCCCCAAGATCCATAAAGATCTGTCCAACCCCCCTGGTAGACCTATTATTTTGGGAATGGGATCTTTTTTTGGAGAATGTTAATAGATTTTCATATTAAAAGATACTTGACTTTGATATCTTCCCATATCAAAAATACCCAGGAAGTATGTCAAGATCTGGTTAATTTTGAATGGAAGGAAAATTATTTTTTGGGAATGGTAGACATAAATGCCTTGTATATTAATACTGACAGAAGGTGGAGCATGGAAGCTGTGGCTAAAAGATTGGGGGAAGGACCCTGTTAAGCATTTATAATTGCCCTTCTTAAGTTTTGTCTAACTCATAATTAATTCAAATGGAAAAATGATTTCTTTTTACAAAAGAAGGGCACAGTGCTGGGGGAGGCCTTCACCACATCTTATGCCATTATTTACATGGGGGATTTTGAAAGTCAATTCATGATGTTGGAAGAATATTTTGTGAATAATGTAATTTATTACAAAAGATATATAGATGATTTGCTGTTCATTTATAATGGTAGTAAAAAGGAATTTTTGGAATTCATGAGTTTTCTTAACAACAATCGGCATGGCTTAAGATTCACTTGGAGCACAGATAGATTTAGTATTTCATTTTTAGATGTAGTTTTTTTATGTTGATAGTAAGCAAAGGATTCAGCATAGACCATTCAGAAAATCAACAGCTGTCAATAGTTTTCTGTATGCCACTAGTATTCACCCCTTCACCTTATTGAGTCATTGCTGTATGGAGAATTTAAAATAATTTTTATTAATATCTCTGAAGCAAGGCACAACGAGGCTTGTTTAAATGAGGTATATGATAGATTAGAAGCTAGGGGTTATGATGAAAGGGCACTCCAGAAGGCAAGGAACAAAATTGTGGGTGATATGGAAGGTCATACCAGGTTATCAAGGGCATACAGTGGAGGAGATGTTATGAATCAGAAGAATGAATATGACGAAAAATTATTTTTCGTCACCAGATATTCTGAATTCTCCCCTATTTTGGAAAGGATAATAAGGCAGGCTTGGGAAATTGTTAGTGAAGACAATTCTATTAGTTTTCTGTTTCCTAGACATATTTTTTTATGGAGATATAATCTTAAAGAATTGTTAAATAAGAGATTGTTGAACCATACAGGGCATGGTTTGATGAATAGAACAGTAGGTACTTACCAGTGTGGAAAATGTTCAGTGTGTAATTGGGTTAGAAATTTACAAGTATAGAATTAATGGGAAACTTTATAGGGCCAATGAGTTTTATAATTGCAACAGCTGTGGGGTGATTTATATGATGGGTTGTGGATGTCATCCAACATGCTAGTACATTGTCCAAACAACCAGAAATGTTAAAGTTCGAATCTTGGAACACTTAGATGATGTCAGAAGGCACAAGTTAGAAAGTCCAGTAGCCACACATTTTTTGTTTAAACACAAGGGTTCAGATAGCAGTTTGTTTTTTAGGGTCTTAACATGACCTATTGCTAACAGGGGAAATTTCAAGAAAGAATTAAATAGACTTGAGAGTAGATGTGATGCCCATGCCTTGGCCCAGCAATCAAGGAGCCTGAATCCTCACCATTAACACCAGTGAGTAGCATCTCATATAGGAGGAAAGGATAACAAATGCACACAGTAAAGTGCAATTTCCCTTAAGAGCACACAGAGATCACAGTCAGTCCGGGGCTGGTCGCTCCCTTACTCTCCAGGTCCCCAATAAGACTCCCCACTGGCACAGCTATACAGTCCAGATCTCAGCCTAGTGGGCAAGCTAAAACCTCCAGCACCCTCTCTGTCCAACCAGTGCTTCGTGTCTCTGCCCAAGTAGCTGACACACACACACACGCACACACACACACACACACACACACACACACACACACACACACACACACACACACACACACACACACACACACTTTGAGAAGAGGTTATACAACCACACAGACACTCCTGGGAAAGGCTGGCACAGGTTCTCCAGCTGTACACCTTTTTCCCAGACTATACGGTGGTACCAGCTGCCACCACCCACTAATATGTATCAGCTACTCAAAGGCCCTTAAAAGAGTGCCCAATTATTATTGTGCAATACTATTATCCAATTGGTAGCATATCCCAGGGACAAAGCTATTGGAGTGGCTTTATACAATTTTACAAAAGGCATGGAAGTACTCTAATGAGCTTAAATTATCTCAACAAAAACAGCCACAGCTGAAAGGGTTTAAAAGTATTTAATAACAAATAGTCAAAACACAAGACAATACTTTTACTACACAGTGCTAGTCAAGAGCTCAGAGATCACAGAGGAATACTTAAAAAAATTCAGTAGTACAGTGCTGACATCACAGAAAAAAATAGTCTAATCTTTCTAGTTGCTAGTTATTTCTAAGAGAAAACACAAGTCTAAGATAAACTTACATAAAGAGCAAGACAGTGCTGATGAGTTGGATGGTCAAGACAAAAAAAGCTTCATGCTCTCTGTTTTTAGAATCACTTTCCTGGTTCACATTGCATCATTCTTCACACTTCCCTGGGTTCCCAGGCTAACAGAAACTACATTTACATTCTTCACATCTGGGCAGAAACTAGAGCAATAAAGGATATTTATGCATGGATTTCTGGCCTCAAAAACATTAGGCAGGATGCCTCACTCTAGACTTACTCCGAGTTTTAACATCAAAGGGTCACAACATGCTTTACTTGGTCAGTTGAGTGCACTGTTGTTACATATTTTCCAGTTCCACATATAAAACTATTTTTACCATTTAAGACAACAAGCCTATGGTTTACATTAATATTTACAGATGACAGAATTATCTCTAAAATTCTATCTGGCTAGGCTGGCAGCCTTCAAATATCTTTACCCAATCTTCACATATCTACCCCTTGGAGAACTCAAGATAGTTTTTCAAGTGACCCTTGAGAAACGCTGCTTGAGGGAGATAGGTCTATCTGAGTATACCTTACCCCATTCCCTGTCTTGACAGCTCATCTGCATTGACATTGCTAATCCCACTGCAGTGCTGCATGGGCATATCATTTGCTTGCAGCCCCAGGCTCCATCTTAGCAACTTGGCATTTTGCTGCCTGGATCTGTTTAACCATGCTAAGGGGTTGTGATCTGTCATAACAGTGAATTTCCTTCCATACAGATAAGGCAGAAGTTTCTGCAGTGCCCACACTATGGCTAGACATTCTTTTTCTACAGCTGCATAGCATTCCTCCCTGGGTGGGAGCCTATGACTGAGATAAACCACTGGATGCTCTTCTCCCTCTGAAGAAATCTGGTTAAGTACAGCCCCCACCCCATGGTTCGAAACATCCACCTGCACAACAAATTATTTGCTGTAATCTGGACTGGCTAACACAGGGGGTCCTCCCAAAGCCTCTTTAAGCATTCAGGAATGCCTGCTCACATCCTGGGGTCCACACTACCTTATCTGGCCTGTTCTTCCTTGTCAGGTCTGTGAGGGGAGCAGCTATGGTACTATAACTGGGGACAAACTTTCTGTAGTACCCTGCTGTCCCTAAAAATGCCCTCACCTATTTTTTAGTAATAGGTGCAGGCCATACCTGAATGACTTCCACTTTGGCAGGCTCTGGCCTTATCTTACTACTCCCCACTCTATGTCCTACGTAGGAGACCTCTGCCATACCCACCTGACATTTGCCCGGCTTAATGGTCAACCCTGTCCTCTGTAGTCTGCCCAGCACCTCCCAGACATGATGATGGTGTTCTGGCCAGGAATGGCTGTAGATGGCAATATCATCTTGGTAAGCAAGGGCAAACCCCCCTGCCCCTGCCAGGAATTGATCTACCAGCCTCTGGAAAGTTTCTGTGGCATTCTTCATCCCAAAGGGCATCTTTGTGAAAGCATACAAGCCAAAAGGAGTCACAAAGGTTGACTTCTCTCTAGCACTGGGAGACAAGGGCACCTGCCAGTAACCCTTGGTAAGAGCAATGGTTGTAAGATACTTAGCCCCACCCAACTGGTCTAGGGTCTCATCTGTCCTAGGCATGGGGTAAGCATCTTCCTCTGTGTGACTATTTAATTTCCTGTAGTCCAGACAGAACCTGAAGCTGCCATCCTTCTTTGACACCAGCACCACTGCGGAGGCCCAGGGACTGTTGGACTCTTGAATCACCCCTAGTTCCAACATCTCCTGTACCTCCTTCTTCAGAGTCTGTTTGACTGTCTCATGCACTCTATAAGGGGGCTGCTTAATAGGCCTTTGAGGTCCTGTATCCACCTGGTGCTGCCCCAGGTGGGTGCACCCTGGTATCCCAGTGAACATGTCCCCAAATTCCTGCAACACTGATTGGATTTCTCGAACCTGGGTAGGAGATAACTGCTGGGACATTGCTACCCCTTCCACTGAGGTGTCAGCCTGAGCCTCAGTGAGGAGATCAGTCCCCAGATCTCCCTCAGACTCCTCCTGCAATGCACTGCAAATGCTCAGCACAAGGGCCTCCCTATCATGGTAAGGTTTCATCATGTTAATGTGGTACAATTTATGCCCCTGCCTTCTGCCTAGCAGTTCCACCATGTAGTTAACATCACTTACCTTTCTTACTACCTTGTAGGGTCCCTCCAAAACTGCTTGCAGCTTGTTGTGTCTGACAGCAATGAGAACCATTACCTGCTGCTCCACAGCATACTCTCTAGCTCATGCATTCCTGTCATACCACACATTTTTCTGCTGTTGGGCTTCTGCCAGGTTATCCTGGGCCAAGCCCATGAGTTCCCTGAGCCTTGTCCTGAGGTTTAGGATGTATGCCACAACAGACTTCTTGTGAGACTTGACTCACCTTCCCACTCATCTAGAATTAAATCTAGAGGTCCCCTCACCCTATGTCCATACAGCAACTCAAAGGGTGAAACACCTGTGGATTCCTGGGTAACTTCTCTGTAAGCAAACAACAGATGGGGCAAATATTTGTCCCACTCCCTCTTAAACTTATTTGCAAATGCCCGTAGCATGGACTTGATTGTAGAGTTTAACCTCTCAACAAGACCATTAGTCTGGGAATGGTAGGGGTGGTCTTCTTCTGCTTCACCCCACAGGACTTCCATAGACAAGCCAGCAGGTCTGACATGAAACTGGCACATATGTCAGTCAGTATTTCTTTTGGGAAACCTACCTTGCTGAAAATCGCTAACAGAGCATTTGCCACCTTCTCTGCCTCAATGGAGGACAAAGCCACTGTCTCAGGGTATCGTGTAGCATAATCCACTACTACTAGGATATACTTATATACTTTTGCCCCTTGGAACTTGGGGTACTTAAAGGACCAACAATATCCATAGCTACCCTCTGAAATGGCTCCTCAATCACAGGCAAAGGCATCAAAGGAGCTCTCACCTTGTCTCCTGCCTTGCCTACCTTTTGGCACTGCTCACAGTTCCTGCAGTATCCTGTTACATCTCTGGACATTCCAGGCCAATAGAAGTTCTGCATAATATGTCTTTTTGTATGTTTTAAAGGTTGTTTTAAAGATTCATAGGTTCATAGGTAGGTACTAGGCTATTGGCCCTGGGGCTTATACAAGCCCAGCCAAAAGCTTTTGCCACCCAAGAAAATGATTTTCCTGTGCAACTGTTGAGCAGAGCCACAGAGGTGATCCCCGGGGTGAATTTCCTATTTCCCATCCAATTATCAAGATTTTTCTTGAAGAGTGCTAATGAGGAGCTTTGTTTGATATAGATAGGTAGTCTATTCCAGAATATGGGAAGACTCTGGGGCAGGAATCTATCCCTCTAGCATGTTCTGTTTATTGTGGTGACAAGGTTTAAGTCCCTAGAACATGTAGCTCGGAGGGATTGGGATTTCTTTAAGTGGAGCATGTCCAACAGCTCTGGGTTTGACATAGCTTTGTATGTTAGGCAGAAATCACCTCTGAGTAGGCGATATGCGAAGGAGTAAAGCTGGAGTTTTTTGAGAGGGTCTACGTAGGGCATCTGTTTGAGGCTGGTAATCCTCTTTGTGAGGTATTTCTGTGGCCTTTCCAGTTGTTGTAAATGTCTTGTGAGGTACATATCAAAAGGGGTGTTGTACTCTATAATGAGTCTAATGAGTGATGAGTAGAGGGGAACAATAACCTCTTTTTTTCTGGATGAGAAACCTTTTGTGATGAGGTGTGCCACATAGAAGGATTTTATGCCTATATGACCTGCAAAGGAATTATCATGGACTATGGCTAGAATCGCCAGATGGTAGGATCTAGGCACTACCAACTAGTGTACTCTCTCACCTTCTAACCCTCTCTCAGGGGTCCACTCTCTGTATAGTAACCCTTTGTCCCAATATACAGATTCCCCCTTTTCTTGAGAATCAGTTGCCTCCCTAGTTACATGCCTTAGGCCTTGCAATGTAGGGTCGGAGAGCTGTGCCTGTCTCAACTCTTTCCTTGTAGCCCTTCCCAGCTCCCCTTCCACAGGAAATCTGGCATCCTCTGACAGTGGTGCCTCACTGTCAGCCTGGGTACTACTACTCACCTCTACATTTGCAGTCACTCTGTCCAAGGTACCATCAGTACCCACAAGCAGCTGTGGTTCACATTCAGTTTCACTGCTACAGAGTAGCTCCCTCCCTGAAGTAACCACCTCACAAGTTCTGGCTGTAAGTATGCAATCTGTCTGGGTCTCCCCAGGCTACAAGACCCACATGCTTGTCTCCTAGCCTGACTGTGTGTAATTGCATAAGCACATGGTACTGCCTCATCCAAATCCTTCCCTATCAGAACTGCAGGATAGTAGTTTGGTACCCCCATTGTCTCAAGACAACCTACTATTGGTATATTGTCTTTCCCGCTTACTGGCTCCCTCAACTTTTGTTCCCCATCTTGCCTCTGTGGACATCTGTATGCCACATGGCCCCACTGGTTGCATTCAAAACATTTAACCATAGGTCCTGGACATGTACCTGGACTAGTGGCTTCCCCTGCTACTGGCAAATTCTGTTGGGGCAGTCGGTGATGCCCACCCTGGGTTCCTTTAGTCGCATGAACAGTACTGAGGTTCTTTTCCTGTGCAGGGCTGCCCTGCTTGCCAGATATAGGTCTCCCTTCTTTCCCAACTCATCTGAAGTAGCACATTGTCTATCAGCTAACCAGATCCTTATGTCCTTAGGCAAAGTGCTAAAGCCTTGTTCCCTCACCAAAGGTCTGCCAGCCCTTCAAAAGTGGTGACCTGACATCCACTCACCCACTTATGGAAATTACTGCCCAGTTCAGCAACATATTCGCGCATACTTTCGTCTGCCTTGCATCTATGCTCACAAAACTTTTTTCCTATATATTTCAGGTGTTAGCTTAAACAATTCTAACAAGTGACTTTTAACAGCAGTATAATCAAAACATGCAATTTCAGACATTTTTGACAAAACAGTTACAGCTTTACAATGGAGTAAGGGGGTCAGGAACCGTACCCAGAGCCTTTGGTCAACACCATACTGTTTGCATACCCTCTCAAACATATGAATGAAACTATCAAAATTATCCCCCTCTTTAAACTGTGGAAGAAATTTACTGACCTCCTTTGCTGCTAGGGTCCAGTTACTCCCTTCCCCATTACCTTCATGACTCTGGTGAAGAGTCAGCATCTCCTTCTTATGCTGCCTCTGCCTCTCCTTTTCCTCAGCTCCCCGGCGTAGCAGTTTCTCATTCTCCTCAGCCTGCAAACTTCACAGTTGCTTATTGTCCTCACTCTGTAGATGTCTCAGTCTCTCAGTTGCTTCTATTTCCACATGTCTGGCCTTCAACTCAAGTCTCTTTAGCTCCAGATGGATTTTTATGTCCTCTGTCGAAAGGTTGCACTGTCCATTCTCTGAGGGTATTATATCTCCTCCGCGAGTCTGATTGTCCTCCTGGTTGCTGTTTTCTGATGCAGCTGTAACCAAGGCTGCAATCAGGTCTGCCTTAGTCAGGTTTCCATGCACCAGTCCCCTAGTCTGGCACATCTCCGCCAGCTGGCTCCTTGCCAGCTTTCCATACTCCTCTGCTGACATGCTGCCTTCTCACCCTGACTAACTAAGCTAACAAAAGAAATAAAACAATTGTGATCTGAACTCTGAGTATTCACCAGGTGGCTGATTTAGAGTACAAAACACCTCCAGAACTCACTGTACACCAACTACAGGAATTCACTCTACCCACACCACTACAAGCCAATTAGTATTTGCCAACCAATTAATATGTGGTGTGGATATCCCACCACTGCCAAACAATTAATATGTGATGCCCTTGCCCTGGCCCAGCAATCAAGGAGCCTCAATCCTCACCACTAACACCAGTGAGGGGCATCTCATATAGGAGG
Organism: Protopterus annectens; assembly: GCF_019279795.1. Lineage (NCBI taxonomy): Eukaryota > Metazoa > Chordata > Ceratodontiformes > Protopteridae > Protopterus > Protopterus annectens. The sequence goes on from NC_056739.1 coordinate 704,367,015, forward strand.
AAAGGATAACAAATACACACAGTAAAGAGCATACATAGATCACAGTCAGTCCAGGGCTGGTCGCTCCCTTGCTCTCCAGGTCACCAATAAGACTCCCCACTGGCAGAGCTATAGGGTCCAAATCTCAGCCTAGTGGGCAAGCTAAAACCTCCAGCAACCTATCTGTCCAACCAGTGCTTCACGTCCCTGCCCAACATGCTGACACACACACACACACACACACACACACACACACACACACACACACACACACACACACACACACACACACACACACACTTTGAGAAGAGGTTACACAACCAAACATACACTCCTGGTGAAGGCTGGCACAGGTTTTCAAGCTGTGCCCCTTTTTCCCAGACTATACAGTAGTACCAGCTGCCACCACCCACTAGTATTTATCAGTTACTCAAATGCCATTAAAAGGGTGTCCAATTATTACTGTGCAATATTATTATCCATTTGGTAGTATAGTCCAGGGCTAAAGCTATTGGAGTGGCTTTGTACAATTTTACAAAAGGCATGCAAGTACTCTAAAGAGCTTAAATTATGTCTACAAAAAACAGCCACAGTTGAAAGGGTTTAAAAATATTTAATAACAAATAATCAAAACACAAGACAATACTTTTTACTACACAGTGCTAGTCGAGAGTTCAGAGATCACAGAGACATACTTAAAATAATTCAGTAGTACAGTTCTGACATCACAGAAAAACACTTAGTCTAATCTTTCTAGTTTCTAGCTATTTCTAAGAGAAAACACAAGTCTAAGATAAACTTACATATAGAGCAAAGGCAGTGCTGAGTTGGATGGTCAAGAAAAAAATGCATAATGCTCTCTGAGTCTCTCTGTTTTTAGATTCACATTCTTGGTTCACATTACATCATTCTTCACACTTCTCTGGGTTCCCAGACTAGCAGAAACTACATTTACATTCTTCACCTCTGGGCAGAAACCAGAGCAATAAAGGACATTTATGCATGCAAATTCTGGCCATTACTCTGGCCTTAAAACAATAGCAGGATGCCTCACTCTAGACTTATTGACTCCGAGTTTTAACATCAAAGGGTCACAACATGCTTTACTTGGTCAGTAGAGTGCACTGTTATTACATTTTTTTCCAATTCCACGTGTAACACTATTTTTACTATTTAAGACAACAAGCCTGTGTTTTACATTAATATTTACAGATGACAGAATTATCTCCAAAATTCTATCTAGCTAGGCTGGCAGCCTTCACCTATGTTCACCCAATCTTCATAGTAGGTTGATTATTAATTTTCATACATTGTTTCCTAATGGAATGAATTTAGAGAATAATTTGACTGTTTGAAAAAAGGAAACAAGTATGTAATCAAAAATGCACTTTAAAATGTATTTTAAAATGTATTTAATTTTGTTCTTCTTTCGGCTTTTCCAGTTAGGGGTCACCACAGTGGACCTCCAGTCCGCTAATGATTGGCAGTAGATGTTTTACGGGTGCCGAGGTGCCAGCTTGACATCCAACCTTCAACGAAGGCACGCCCATTCTATGCATGTCTTTTGAACGCCACTCGACTGCGGGGAGGACATGCAGAGTCCACACAGAAGGCGCTCCTGTGATGTATTTAAAATACATTCAAAAATGTTTAAAAATATATGCAAAATGTATAGTATTTAATAATGTGAATAATATTGTTATAATTATTATTAACTAAATATTTAACATTATGGGTGTTATTTTGGTTATATGAAAAAGTGCAATTGCTCAAAGTCTATGAATGTTTGTAAATGAGATTGTTAATTTGTCAATTAGTTAATTAATTAATTGGCACTGGAGGTATTTATAGGGACAGGATTGTGTTTGAAAACTATTCCATTAGAAGGCAAAAGGCCGAGGTACCAGAAGTGTGTTAATAAAAATTTAATTCTGTCCTTTGAGTGGTGTTCCTTTCCTCATGGAGTTTATGTTTTTTATGAAGTTGGGTCCTTTGGATGTGTATTGAATAAACACAACTCTTGGAGGGTAAAACTTTATTCAGGATGACATGACACATTGCTTTATTACATTCAGAAATCTGACTGCAGCGGCACGGCATATGCTGAAAATGATGAATGAGTGTTATTTATTACCTTCACAGTTTCAACCACGATGCACTTTATTACATCTTAAGTATTATTACAGTATATACTTATATCATTCCTACACACTGTTACTACACTATTAGCTTTATTTCATCAATAGTAGCTTGTTTGATGCCTTCATCTGTATTTCACTTACCTGGCTTTACTCAGTTATATCAATGTGGGTCTAAGAACACATTTATTGTAGTACACTCAGAACACACTATACCTATTGACAGTAAACAATGTCCTCTTTCTTATTTATTGTACTAGATATTACAAGATAGATCTGTACTCACCACACTGTTGGCACATCCCCGCCAGGTGTCCCACATGGGCATCTATACTGGCAGTCCTCTCATCTGCATCTGTGGGGGGGAAAACACACAGTTATGCATACCTGTCTATCACATATTCATTCTATAATTTAGTAAAGCACTGCCTCCTATACTTATAAATTTCTGGGACATTTCCATCCCGAACATCTTGGGTCCATTGGGCCAAGAGCACCCCTTTCTCCCCTTCAGGTTGTAGTAATGGTGATGTCACATGCCAGGTGGTCCCAGGCCTCATACTTGTATTCAGACCCCTGGTACTGGCCCTGCAGCAATCTGGCATCATGATATTTTACTAGGAGTCCAGTCATGACCCTGGACTCCAACATGCCCCAGTGCTGTGCCCAAAAGCGTGCTCCCTCTCCAACTCTAGGTGCAGCTCCTGCAATGGTCAAACTCCAACAAGTTTTGGCTGTATTCCTGCCTGTACCATTTAAATAAGTCTTTTTTTTCACCCTTTGCTGTCATTGGCCATTTTTTAAAATTCTTAGCTCTGCTTAGCACCACACAAACCCACTTAGCTGAGCTGAGGAAGGCTTACAAGTGGGATTGCTTAGCAATGCTCAAACCAGGTAAGAAGAGCTGAGCATTGCTAAGTATTGCTAAAACAGGTCCTGTTTAAGCATTGCTTAGCTTGGCTTAACAGTGCTTAAGCAAAACTTAGCTAAGGGCAAACAAGATTTTTAATTAATAATAAAATTAAAATATTGATATTAATTACTTACTATTGATACATTGCTATTACGTGTATGTGTTTTATTTTACATGACCTCCCCCTATGTGCTTTTATTACTTTAACTTGGTGTGTGACTGTACTGGATCAGACACGTGTTTAAATGGGGGGTTTTACCTCATATCTTCACTGAGACTGGGATTCTGGACCAGCTCCACTACCCTGGTTACCAAATATCAATAAGTACATAAATAAATAAAATAAAATAAAAATTAATATAAAAATGATGTCCCATGTAAAAGCTGAACAGTCTGTTTGGGTATTCAAACCATGAACCTACTGCACACAAAGCCATGACTCTACCCACTCAGCTAACTTGGTTGGGAAGATCTTGACTATACATTTCTGTATAGCTTCTCAATACCTTTAAGCACTGCTGAGCAACACCCCATGATAACCTGCTTAGCTAAGGTTAAACTTGAAAAAAAAAAAAGAAAAAAAAAAACATGAAAGGGAAAAATCACATTGGGATATTTACTTTCCATGCCGTACGGCACTCTGACAGTACAGGGAGTGTGTTATGGACACTGTAACACACCCTCTACATTACATTACAAAACAAATTACTAAATAAGTGTCCAAGGACACTTTCCTTAATGTTTTAGTGCTGTACTGCACTTTGACAATGCAAGATGTGTGTTCCACCCCCCTATATGACATTATACTAAAATTATTAAATAAGTGTCCAAGGACACTTTCTTTATTGTTTTAGTGCCATACATCACTTTGAGAGTGCAGGGGGGTGTTATGGATAGTGTAACACACCCCATATGTGACATTATACTAAAATTATTAAATAAGTGTCCAAGGAGGCTTTCTTTATTATTTTAGTGTCATATGGCACTCTGAGAGTATATAGGGTGTGTTATGGATACTGTAACACACCACCTACATGACAAGTGTCCAGGGATACTTTCTTTATTGTTTTAGTGCTGTGTGCACTTTGAGAGTGGAGGAGGTGTGTTATGGATACTGTAACACACCCCCTATGTGACATTGCACAAAAATTATTAAATAAGTGTCCAAAGACACCTTATTATTTTAGTGCCGTATGGCACTTTGAGAGTGCTGGGGGTGTGTTACAGATCTGCGAGCACTGTAACAGACCCCCTAGCTCTCATTCAGTATCTGTGTACATGGCTCCCCCTCAGTAGCGTGTCTTCATTAATATGCAAGACGTGCTGTCGAGATGGAGATGCAGACACAGACACCATTCACTCCGTGTAGGAATAACGCTATTCCTACATGGAGTTTATTAAATCTGGGGGATAGTTTATTTTGCACCACACTGTTATGTTATACCTGTGTGCCTTTGCAGATATAGCCTTTCACTATCCACTTCTACAGTTCAGCATGCAAATTGTTTGGTAGAAAGTTTTGCTAATTTGTTTCAACATCCTAATTATTTTCCTTGACAAACCTCTATGTTTATATCAGGTTTATGATCCAGAGATATGAAGTATCCAGACTATATTGAAAAGTAAAATATGGTACTAAATTGTATGAAGAATATTGATTTAACTCTGTATCATGCAGAGTGCTAAACAAGTCTCCAGCGCTGGCATTAATGGTGTGCTCTACAATCCATGAAAATAAATGACACCAGTTTCATTCCTTAACACAGTCCTAGCTCAGTGTAAATCTCATATATTGAGATGCTACATGTTTACAATTGGCTAGATACACTAACAAAACACAGATGCTAGCTGAGAATTGTGCACAGATTTTTCCTCAGATATTGTTAGTACTCCTTCTTGATTTGGGATGCTGAAGCACATCTGGATATTTTATGCTATTTATGCATTTATTACATTTTATCTGCTATGCTTGGTGCTTTCATACCTGCAGTGGGTTGTACTGCTTACACAGTGCTATGTATAGTTCCATCATTATGTCCACTGTACATGTAGACCACGGTGGTGCAGCGGTTAGCATTGTCGCCTCACAGCAAGAGCTTCTCCTGTTCAATTCTCGGCTGGAGCGCCTTCTGTGTGGAGTCTGCATGTCCTCCCCTTGGTCAAGTGACATATAAAGACATGCAGGTAGGTGCGTGCATGAATGGGTGTGCCTTCTTTTAAGGTTGGGCATCGGGCTGGCAACTTGTCACTGTAAAAATCCACTGCCTATCATTAGCAGACCAGAGTTTCGCTGTGGCGACCCCGAACCAGGAAAAGCCGAAAGACATTATTATTATGTCCACTGTACACACTGACTGTACTGGTGAATAACATCATACCAGTTCACTGTCGACTGTACACACACTGACTGCACTGGTGAATGACATCGTACCAGTTCACTATGTCTACTCTTCACACTGACTGCACTGATGAATGACATCATACCAGTTCACTATGTCCACTATTCACACTGACTGCACATACCAGTGAATTGTACCTCCACTCAGGTGAAAAACAATAGAACCTGAAGTCTTCTTCCATCTTAGTTTCATAGATAAATATGAATCAAGCAGTCTGCAGACCATTAGAAGCCTAGCCAAGAACCCATGTTCAAAAGGCCCTCCACCTAAAGGAAGGTAATACAACATAGACTGGAAAAAATATATGACTGTCCATCCACTTATCTGGATTTACTTGAAGGTGACAAGTTTGTCACTCTGCTTATCATGAAGTGTAAGTTTATTCCAGAGGTGGGTGATAAACCAGGATATGAATCTAGTATGCCAACATGACTGATTGGTCCATGCTAGGAGCCTAAACAAAAAACTCCACTCCCTAGAATCTCTCTTTACCCTAGAGATAGCTGAAATTGTGCAGTCACTGAGACATGGTTTAAAGCTGCAAAGGGCACACCAACAGTTCAAGATTATAATGCCTTCCGCACATTTAGACCAGCTACTTCAGAGGCAGGGACTAAAGGTGGAGGTGTCTCTATTTACATAAAAAATATATATTTCAAGGCTGGTCAAACAGGACGATGCACTTGAGCTGCTCCATGTTCAAATCACCATAGGCAAAATCTAGTACAACTTCCTTGCAAGCTATAGTTGCCCCTCTATAACCCAGGAGACCCATACTATGTATTTAGACTTATCAGAAGCACTAACTGTCCAAGTCAATACCATATTCATGGGGTGACTTTAATTACCCCAATATTAACCAGAAAACCTATACGACACCAACTGTACATGCACAGAGATTCCGGGATTTTGTAAACACAAACTCCCTGGACCAGATAGTCAATACACCACCCAGGAGTACAACCATAGTGGATCTGGTCCTCACTAATATGGGAGAGCGCTCCACACCCCCTACTGTAATGTCTTCCCTGGTAAGGTCAGACCACAAAATGGTCTAATTTGAAGTAAAATAAAACCTGGACCACCAGCTAAACCTGGAATGTTCAGGAACTACTCTAAGGCTAACTTCCTGCTATTAAGTGATAACCTGGCACAATTTAAAGCCCCCATAGACCCTGAAAACACTGCTGCCTATGCAGAACTATTCACAGAAACCATGTACAAGCATGTTAATAGCTGCATAGGGGCAGCTGTACCCATCAGAAAGAAGTACAGATCTAACTAAAAAAAAACAAGCCAACCTGGTGGAATCACAAAATCAATAGGCTGTATAACAGAAGGAAGCAAATCATGGCAAAAATTAGGAGGTGCAGCATCCAGCAGGATAAAAGAACTCCCATCAAACTAAACAAGCAACTCAGAAGACAAATAAAGTCTACCAAAGACAAATTTGAGGTACATTTGGCCTCCTAGGCCAAGAACAACCACAAAGCATTCTTTAGCTATGTCCGCAACCTCAAAGGCAATACACAATTGTGTGCAGAGTTCATTGTAAATGGAGCCACCTCTATTGAGCAAGAAGATATAGCAAACCTCCTTGACTGATAAATTCAGCTCCAACTTTACCCCTCTCTCCCCCTCAACATTCCCTCAGGAAATATCATCAAACATAACTCCCTCTACTGTCACTAGGGAACAGGTCCTTAATGCTCTCTCTAAAACCAAGAACACTGCATCAGTGGGCCCAGACAGTATCCCAGCATGCCTTCTAAACAGCATAAAATATGACCTATCAGAGCCTCCGGAATTACTATTTAACTGTAGCCTCCAAAAAGGCTTTGTGCCTCATGAATGGAGAATGGCAACAGTCATTCCTCTGCACAAAGGTGGGCCATCTACAGACCCTGAATACTACAGACCCAATAAGTCTCACTAGTCTTATATGTAAAGCTATGGAAAGAATTGTCATGAAGATGATCAATAGAGATATAGTAAACCTCCAGACACTGTACCCGACCCAGTTTGATTTTGTCAACAGCAGATCATGCCTACTTAACCTGGTGGACTTATTTGAGAAGGTAAGGAAAGCAATGGGTGAGGAAAAAATGGTTCACACTACCTACCTTGACCTGACCAAGGCATTTGACACAATACCCCACTCAGGCATTGTTGACAAACTCAAGAGGTTATGTACAAACTCATATATCACCTGGTGGATAGCCAACTCACTCACAGACAGGACCCAGGAAGTTAGAATTGGGGAGTCCACCCTACAAAGAGGCCAGCCCCAAGTGGAGTACCTCAGGGATTAATCCTTGGACCGCTCTTTTTTGACATTTACTTCTCAGAAGTCAAGGCCAATGTGAATGGTTTTTGTCTGATGAAATTTGCAGTTGATTGCAAATTAGGAGCCGTCATTGAATCCCACATTGACACAAATGTTCTCAATGAGGGGCTGACACAAACAACTGGAGTCAGAGCCATGGCATTGTTGACAAACTCAAGAGGTTATGTACAAACTCATATATCACCTGGTGGATAGCCAACTCACTCACAGACAGGACCCAGGAAGTTAGAATTGGGGAGTCCACCCTACAAAGAGGCCAGCCCCAAGTGGAGTACCTCAGGGATTAATCCTTGGACCGCTCTTTTTTGACATTTACTTCTCAGAAGTCAAGGCCAATGTGAATGGTTTTTGTCTGATGAAATTTGCAGTTGATTGCAAATTAGGAGCCGTCATTGAATCCCACATTGACACAAATGTTCTCAATGAGGGGCTGACACAAACAACTGGAGTCAGAGCCATGGAGTAAAACTAAATGCCAAGAAAAGTATAATAGTATCCTTTGGGAATTCATCCATCCATTGTAACTATCATGCTTGACAACACACCCCATAAAGTTAACCCAATAGTCAGGGACTTAGGGACACACATAAATAGTAATCTAGATTTTTGACCATCACGTGTCTACAGAAGTGAGGAAATCATTCTATGTTACACAACTTATAAACAAAGGAATGGCATTGTTCCACTGTATTCAGCATTCATCAGACCTATCATTGAGTGTAGCGCCCCCTTTGGTATGTACCTACGTAGGCATATCCAATGACTAGAACATCCACAGAGGTTCCTCACTAAAAGAATACAGAACGTAAGTAAACTGTCTTATGCAGACCACCTCAAGGCTATCCCTGTATTCCATCTCCTACAGACGTTTGAGCGGAGATCTAAGCCTGGCATACAGGGCATTGCCAGAACTCACTCTGATGGACCTCTTGCATATCCATGAGACAAACAGTGCCAGAATTACCCATTCTAAAGACTGAAACCTTGCCTGTGATATAAATAGGACCTGCTGGAGAGACAGGTATGTATCCCAGAGACTACCCCGTCTATGGAAAATGCCCCCCATGCATGTGAAATAAAGTTCCTCCCTAAACTAACTCAAGTGCAACTTGGACAACTGGATGGGGAACCAGAAATTTCATCCATGGTTTGGCACCTATATGTCTAATGGACACAGGCAACTTGTAAACATGGCTCATCTTCCAGGTCTCTGCTTACACTTATCAATGGTATCAGAACTTTTCAGAGATTTGGGATGCATGGCTAGGCTTAAAAGGCCTTTGTCTCAGTCTTAGTTCTTTTAACCATATATTTAAGGTACCATTTGCTCTGCAAAGGAGAAGGAGGTCAAAAAGTATTAAATTATACATGGCTCAAAAAGCTAACACACAGATCCCTAAGAGACTAGAGCTTTCAGTCTGTACTTATAACTAATAATTATGAAGTCATTGATCATTTTAGATTTGAAACTCTGTGGTCTGCTGGTTGAGTGGTTAGTTTAGACAAATACATGCTAAAATGTGCATTATATTCAATAGTGAGTCTGATGAGATACATATAATGGGGAAATAAGTGTTCTCTGCATCTAGAGGAGATGCTTTTGGATGTTAGATGATCCAGATAGAAGGCTTTCTAAACTGCTGCTAAAATATGATGATCAAATGCTAAGGAATTATCAACAAGGGTGTCTATATCCCTTACAACAGATTCTGATTGTAGAGGAGTGCCACACTTATGGTATGTAAAAATGGTTTTAACAACACAAACTATATTACTATGCTTTTTACATTTAATTGAGGCTATTGCCCTTGCACAGATTACTAACATGGTCTAATCCATGTACAGCAATTGTGAAACACAATGGAAGATCGAATAATACACAATTTAAGGATGTCCGCAAACCTAGATAACCATAGTCCAGGAATATTGTCCTGAATGTATAAGAAATAGGTATTGCACTAGTAAAATGATCAATGTAATTTGACAGCATTGGCTTATATTATTAATGGATCAGTTACTGAAGGCTGTCTTACCTGAATCCTCTATGTTTGCTTATAGGAGGGATAACAGTATAGCTGATAGGGTTGTACACAGCTGCCGTATCACTAAAAAGCAAGAGGTAAATGAACAATTTGGGAAAAGAAAGTACAGATGTATAAGTAAACTTACCATAAAACATTATGTTTGAATGATCACTGCTGCAGTAGCCTTATCTAGATGGATTATATCCTATGAAGGATATAGTAGCCGGCTAGCTTCCAAAGATTCCACACACACAAACTATCAGGTAGCTTGAGAGGAGCTGACTAAAACATAAACTGAGTGCCATGTTCTTCAGAGAGCTCCTGCCAACAGAGTGAGGGTAGATGAGCTCTGATAATGGTAGGAAAAACAAAGAATAAATATCCACACCCTGGCATAAATGATATACCAAAAAACAAGGGAGATGGAAGGAAGGTAGTGGCAACTGCAGCAGTGATCATTTGAACATTTACTATTATGATACGTTTACTTGCCTAGCTGTCTCATACCGCTCAACTTTTTAGCACAAAAAATCTGGACAAAGGCAAAATTAATGTGGGAGACAAATCTCTAAAAATAGGGACAAATTTGAAATATTGCTTTTATAAACATAGAAAATTGCTAGAATACAAAGTACTGTGTTACTAATTATTTTCTGCAGGATATAAAGTCTGAAACTCAATTGCCTGTCATTATTTAGTGAATTCAGTCCTTATTGATTTGCCACAAAAATCCAGAAAACCACAAATTTCATGAGAAACAGATTAAAAATATGTAGCAAAAATCTGGACATTCTGTGAAAATCTGGGCCATTCAGAGATATGAGATGTACTATGTCCGTATGTACTATGTTCTATGTTCATATGCTATGTGGGTAAATTATACAAGCTTACTACATTTGGGAAATGGAAGGAGAATGGTCCAGGAGCCCATGGAGAATGGTCCTTGCAAAGCCTGATCCAGATCTAGAGAAGGAATTAAGCTTATACTGCTTTGTAAAATTATGTACAAAGTTACTGTTTTGTTATACTTCTAGAATACAGCCCTTTCCAAAAAGCCATAGATGAAGCCAAGACCCTGGTAGAGTGAGCCTTGACCCTGCCTGGAATAGTTTTGTTATGAGGAGTATATCAATATGTAACAGCCTTGGACAACCATTTGGAAATAATCTGTTTTGACACAGGTTGTCCCTTTATCTTACCTTCACAAGAAATGAGCAATTAATCTAAAGACCCAAAATATTTAGTTCTGTCAAGATAGTTCCTAAGTTGTCTATGGACTTCCAAGGTATGAATTATCATTTTCCCTCATTTTTGGGTTCAGGAAAGAAAATGGGTAGATGGATAGTTTGGCTTAAAGTAAACTTGGATACCACTTTAAGCATAAAAGAGGATTTGTTTCTTAAAGAAACCCTCTCCCTGTGGAAAATGAGGTAGGGTTGACTAACCATAGGAGCTTGCAACTGAAATACTCTTTCTGCAGAAGACTGAATAATCAGTAAAACTATTTTCCATGTTAAGAACCTCAACTTAGTTAATGCAACAAGCTTGTCTATCACAAAGTTAAGATCCCATGGATTGGCCACTGATTTTCTTAGAAACCTCATATTCAAAATTCCTTTAAAACATTATGACATGAAACTGCATTGAAGGAGAAAGATCTATGGGTAGACATGCTGAAATGGCCATTAAATGAACCTTGACAGAGGAGTAAGAAAGGCCACAGGATGGTAACTTACACAAATATTGTTAAACCAGAAAACAAGTAGCACTAAATGGGTGCTTTTTATGTTGTTGGCACCAACTAGAAAACCTTTTCCATTTGTAAACATATGATTTTCTACTAACATTTTTTTGCCTTCATTAGTACTTGCTGCACAGTAAAGAGGTGCCTAAAAGGAATTAAGGCCCTACCAGCCAAGCAGTCAGTTGAAGTCAATTGGTATTGAGGTGTATCAAATACCATTATTTGTGTGAGTAGAGCCAGTATGTGAGGAAGCTTGTCATAGTTGCCCCTGGACTTTTCCATGAGAAGGGAGAACCTCTTTTGCCTGGGCCAGAAGACAGTTACCACAATGATCTTAGGGGATTCCTCCTGAATCTTCAGAATTACTCTGGATATCAGTGGAAATGGTTGAAAAGCATACAGGAATATTCCTGTCCAAGGAAAAGAAAAGGCATCTGTCTTCCAGACTTTTTTGCATGGAGTCCTGAAGCAGAATCATGCCAGATGATTGTTCAGTGAGGAGGCAAAAAGTACTACTTGAGGAACTCCACATAGATGGATCAAATCCCGGAAGACCCAAATTTGGTTTCCATTTGTAAGGGTCTGCCCTTGTCCTACTTAGCTTAGCAACCACAGAATTATTCTCTGGCAGAGGGAGACTGTGCTGTAAAGTTATATCGCAGGCTAACATGCCTAGCCTGCAAAGAGGGTAGGACCTGCTTCTCCCTTGCTTGTTTATGTACCACATGACTATGGTATTGTCTATAACAACTTGAAGAGACCTTGGGGATCAAAGATGATTCAGAGAGTTGATTGCCTTGATCAGGGCAAGCATTTCTTTTATGTTTATGTACTTGCATCTGTCCTTGGTGTTTCACACACCTTGCACTGTTATTCCTCCTGAAACTGCTATCCAAGAAAAGTTTGAGGCATCTGTGGTGAGACATTTGGAATATGGAGGGAGAAGGGGAGACCTGGAGTTGGGGATATGTGTTATCTCCACCATGTGATTTATCTTCTGGCTAACCCCAGAGCTGGCATTTGAAAAGAAAAGGGCATTGGTGATGGTACCAAAGAGACTTCTGATACCACTGTATGTTTCTTATGTGGAATATTGCCAGGGGCAACATGACAATCATAGATACCATGAGACCCAAAATCTTGAGATATTCCTTTGCAGTGACTGAAGTCTGAGTGGAAAACCCTAAAAATAGATCTAGACGTAGATCTAGTTTTTCCTGTTGAAGAAATGCTCTTTAAAGTGTGGTGTCTAGTTGACATCCCATAAACACAAATGTCTGAGAAGGAGTCAAGAAAGACTTTGGAATATTGTCTCTGAATCCCAGCTTGTGTAAGAGATCTCTCATCCAAGAGAGAGAGAGATTCCTGAAACTTTGAAAAAGACTCTGTAAAGTTAAGCAAATCATATAAGTATGGAAAAATGTGGATACCTTGTAGCCTGCATTGAGTTATAACTAGAGTTAGACACTCTGAGAACTCATTTGATGCAGTGGATAGTTCAAAGGGTAAGGCACAGAACTGATGTGATCCAGACACACAAAAGCTTAAGAAACATCTGAAATTAGAATGAATAAGGGTATTATAATATAATATATAAAAATATAAAATGCTGTCTTACCTTACCTCAAAAAATAAATGGTGACGAGTGTTTGGTTCATTTTGACTGTCACTGTCTGCATTTTGTTTCCGACTATCACAAACAACAAAAGGCTTTTTTTAGCTGGCTGACAGACTTGGGAATCCAATCCAGCACTCCAGAAATCTTCATTTCCCCGTAGCAAGCACAGTAGTAACTAACCCCACCAGTATAGTAAGCAGAAGCAGTGAAGCACCCAAACTAAAGAAACTAAGAAACTCAGGAATCAAATATTATATTATCTACCAATTAAATTGAGCAAGCAAGCAAATATAGGCACTAGCACCCACTTACGGTAGCAAACAAGCAAAGTCTACTCTGTAAGAAGAAGAGAGAGAGAGTACTAATAAAATTAGTGTTCTCCTATTCAAAAATGTACCTGCCCTGTCCTGCATTGGCTGTTAATACTGATTGTTTCTCGCTCTCTTTTTCAGAAAGAGAGCGAGAACCAATCAGTAGTCACCCTGCCATTCACGTCACGTACGTGCCTGCGTACTTTGCAGTCCACCTACCTTCCACTTTACTGTGCGGTTACTGCACAGACTTCTGGGCATCACACACTGATGCAGAACTCTCTATACTCTTGACTGCCTTTACAGCAGTCAGAAACAGTCCAGGCAGCAACCAGATGAGGAAAAAAATAAACAAATAAAACACGGAACTCGCCGAGTAACGTGCATGCGCAGTTCAAGTTCCAAGACTGCGAGTCAGTGAGATTAGTTTTTTATGCAAGTTAGCCAATTTTTATAATTAAAAAAATATTTTTGTTTAAGTGTTGTGCTTTTCTTTTTCTTTACACAGCTGGGAGGGCTGTGGTCCTGCAGTCTGATGCCACGAGCAGCTACTGTGTAATAATACCTGTAGATTAATGATTAGACCAATGATCATTAAAGTTGTGAGTACTGCAAGGATATACAAGTTGTTAATTGACACCTCTCACCCCCACCATGTCTGGAACAATAATCTAAACACACAAATCAATGGGTATGTTTTACACCAAGCCTACTGTTGGGACATATGTCCTATTGTTCAACAACTATTGAAATGTGTTTTTATTAATGTTCCATGTAGAAATACTATAATTGGTGGCCTGTTGCTATCAATGTAACCTACATGCAGTTGTAATGGCCACTGTGGTTCCATATATGCATGTGTTCTGTTTGCTATGCAACTGTTCAAAATCTGTTGTTTTGGGTTAATAGGAATATCTATGCATGCTGTTAGAACTAATCCTTGATTGTGTTGACTATTGTTAACCCACATATGTTCTAAAACCGCAACACTATAGCACATTTGAGAAGGCCAGTCCCAGCTGACCCACCTCTCCCACCTCATCTGGGTGTGGCACCAGGCCACAGTACATCTGGGACCCACACCAGGACCTCCTCATCTGCAGGTCCTGCACCACCTTCAGGTGGAGCCACCTCAGGGGATGGGGCTCATCCAGCCTGGGAGTGGGCACGGACAGGTTACCATCACCCAAAGCCAGGTCCAGGGATTGGTGCATAGTGTGCTCCGAAAGGAGGTTGGAGATCTGTTACACCAGCTTGAGGGCTGTGTGGCACAATTAGAGGGTCAGCCTGCCCCTTCGGTTCAGCCCCCAGCACAGCCACTTTTGGGTCCATGAAGGTGCAGTGGTGACTGCCCATAGGAGGGGACCTCAGTCCCACTGTTTCCATTTGGGGGCTCATGGGCTTCCAATTTCCAAACACCCATCCCTGTCCAAGGTATTTACCCCCACATGTGTCATATACTACCCCTGTATGCTGTCTTGTCTGTCTTCCTTCCCAACCTACATCCCCAAATATACGTACTATCCTTCCCCAACATCCCACTCTCACCTTAAAAAAAAGGGCAATCTATTCCAAAAAAAAAAATTCTCATCCCATACATTGTCCATTTCACACACATGTCCACTGGACACATGTAATCTGGTCTAACTGGCTTCACAACACATTATTGTTGTCCTCACCCACTCTTTCATGGGTTTGAGTGTCCAAATTTACCTCCAAATTCAGTATATATGCACAGTTGTTGCTGTAGAAGAAATGGACAGCTATGGGCCTTCCCTACACACATCCTGCACATCCCTAGCTATCTGTCATATTGTTTTACCCTTTTAGTGCCCCCCTTTTCACCACTATCCTATCACTCCTTTTTTCTTTTCTTTTTAAGAAATTAGCATGGGGTAAGCAGGAGTAAGCAGTAGTAAGCAGGACTAAGCCTGTTTGTGCGGTGCTAAGTGATGCCTACACAGATTAAGCACTTTTAAAGGCTAACTGTTTGTAAGCATATTTAACAAGAAGTTAGTATTGCTTACCACCACAAAAAACCCGCGCAAACCTGATTACAACTGCTTAAAAGTGCTTTAATCACTCTGTATCCAACGACCTTGTTCTGCCCAAAATAATCAGCACTTGCAAGTCTTGAACCCAGGACCCTGCACACCATAGCAAGTTACCACTAAGCCATCAGAGCTGTAAAGTGTTGGGATGATTTCTCCAACATATCATGCAGAACAGTCAGTCTACCATGGGAAATCTACAATATGGAAGCACTAAACATTCAAATGATACACACACACAAATATATATATATATATATATATATATATATATATATATATATATATATATATATACATACAGAGAGAGAGAGAGACATGTATAAATATATAAATACTTATAGATATAAACAGAGTATATATATATATATATATATATATATATATATATATATATAGAGAGAGAGAGAGAGAGAGAAAGAGAGAGTGCACAGGATATCAAACAAGCATCATTCTTACAGTTGCCACCTTCTCAAATGGCCAGAGTCTGTGATTCTTTCTTAGAAATGAGAATTATTGCATCAGAACATATACCAACACTCAGTGAAAAGGACATAACACAACACCTTTTGCATAATATAAATGTTTATTTGGGTTTACTACCATTTAAGTGAATACACTGCAGTTGAACCCACCAATACCTGAGTCGAAATCCTGAAGTTTTGCATGTCGAACGGCTGGAATATCACAAAGAACACCGAATGAGACATTTTCGACCACTCTACATCTGAAACGAGTGCTAACATGGGTCCAAAAGGGGGAGTGGGATTGCCATTTGATACATTAGCGTTCAATATTTTGCATATTTGCCGCACTGCATTCGAGACACGGACAGTCAACATTGTGTCCGTCAGCTAAACGGTGGTAAACTGTTTATTTTTGTACAATTTATGTTGTGTATCACATTTCTTATAGCATGTAGGTGTTTGAAATACAAAATAACTGATTAATGCAGCTATCAAAGTAAACATATAAAATAAACACTGTGCATGATACAGTAATCTGTAAAATATAAGATACTCTGCTGTCTTGGCCAAAGCCTTCAAGTAGTACAACAGTAAAATCTCACACATGCCTTGAAGACAAGAATAAATCAACACTTAAGTACAGATTTAGTTCAGCAGCCTCCAATTATACTCTGTAGTTAAACCCCTAGGGGTAAAAGTAGCAAGTGTTATAATGTAAATGGATCCTTTACATAACAATGCTTAACTTCGAACTGTACTATCACACTGACAAACAGATCTGTGTGCAAAACAGTAAGCTCTAACCCATCACTGTCCCCATGGTGAAATGTATGAAAATGTACAGCCATATACCTTTATGTTTCTGAATAGTAATATCCCTCACATGTTCTAACCACGTAGGTTGAAGACATTTAATACCCCTCCCCATAAAATATCTTACAAGGGCATATAACAGCATTCTGTATACACTGACCTCTTGACTGTACAGGGTCAAACATGTTGTCCAGCTGTAGCCCTCATATATATGGCCCCTACCCCACAACATGTGTGGGAGTCCACACCATCACTGGACTGATAGCAGGAATGTCAGCACTAAATAATGATAGACCATACACCTATCAACCTCTTACTGCAGGGCATCTGGACAAAGCCTGGTATATAAGTGGAGGACAGAGGCCAAAACACAGGGCCATAGTTGAAATATTGCTGTAGTATACTGTGAAAATTGCTGGTGTTACAGGATTGGTTGCAACGTACTCTTTCTAAGGAATATGGTTTCAGAAACACAAATGGATGTTACCATGTACTGATAGCAAGCAACAGAGACAATGCCACTGATTTGTCAAGGACAACACCTGTGTGGTGAACAGACAAAACATAACAGCCAAACCTCTGGACATCATGTGGATAACCCTGAAGTTGAGAGCTATGCAGACAGACTGCATTCCATGCAAAACTAGCATGTACACACAAACTATGTAAAGCTAGCAGTATTCAAGGCATATAACATCAATACTCACATCTGTCCCTAGGTCTGGAACCTTATACAAACATGTAGTTGGCCTGTGTCCACAAGTCTTGTTGTAAGAAGTATTCCTACCTGCTGTCTGTAACATTGCTGCCCCCACACATGAAGGATGTCTTCCATACAGGCAAGGTAAAGGGACAATGCCCACATGATGTAGTCATTTATAGTACTAGGTTGATATGACATTGGCTATTGGAAGACCTACAGCGCTGCCTGCATGCAATTAGCAAGTGGGGAATACCAATTGGTATAGAGGAGCATTATCTACAAAAACCATGCTGCAATCTCTTCAAACCAGCTTGATCCCTGTAGTGGAGACAGAGAGAGAGGGAGTGAGAGAGAGAGAGAGAGGAAAAAAAAGAAAGAAGAAACAAACATAATACTAAAAACGAAAAAAAACAGACAAAAAAGGAACACATCAACAGGAACACAGACGAGAGCATAATAATACAACAGGTATGTGAAACATGTAAGCATGTAATTGAATGTAGTACTCGGTCTGTAATAATGCAAGAGATGAATTTGAAAGATTTATATGTGCCATCAAGACTTGCTGTAACGATGTTTTGCTAAATAACTGATATGGACATAGCATCTGGCTCTGTCTGCAGTGGGTCATGCCTGTCTACTGTGCAGATCTTCACAGAATGTCAAGATTTACCCATCATAGTGTTTGGTTTGTTCCTCCTAACATCTATATTAGTCTAGCAAATAGTTGGAGATGAAAGTCATTAAGTAATGACAAACACTTGAGATCCAGACCCCACCACCATCAGATCAGCCATGGTAATGCAAAATGTATTATGCTACAAACATCATAGGTTTGTAACAGGCATATTTAAGCTCTGTCCCTATATACCCCCCTAACGTTAGGCTTTGTCCACATGTGATGCTCCATGAGGTGGATAGGTCGGGTCACAGCTGTGGAGCCTGACTCACCCTGGGAAAGGACAGCTCACATATGGCAGCCACTACAGTGTCTGTTAAAGAGTCATGACTGTGCCACTGCTAGGCCAGTTAATGGGATGTTGCCCATATCCATATGTTACCTGTGAATATGAGTATTATACATGTTTGTATTGTAAGTCTGAGATACCTATATAGGGCATGTGCATAGTAAAGTACTGTTGCAGATGTGTGTGTTAAACTGCATGTGATATATTGAATTAATAACATTCAACTGTACAATGTTCTCCTGGACGATATTCACAGTTGTGACTGATATCTCTAGTCACATACACATATATTCATGTTATGTCAGCTATATTATTACATTATCAATATTGATTTCCCTGTTGTCACCCATTGATGTGGACCATTGTCCAGAAGTCCTGGTATAACAAGTTGAGACATATGATTGAGCTGCAAGACTGTATATACGGTGTGCCATACTGACAGAGAACACAAATATATACCAGGTATCCCCTGAGCACATGTATGTATATGTATGTTCAGCTGAAAGGCAGAAAACTAATAACATGGGTCACAAGCAGTCTGGAAAATAGGTTGTGCATGTTGCACATGTGTGTAATATCAGTGTCACTGCATACAACAGAAATAAATGTGTACAGCTACTGATTGTTGCATTGCCATGACACTGATATGGGTACTACAGTAGGCATGATTATCATGTAGTAATCAAAGATATGTACAGCTGTGTTATGACCCACTGTCCATGCCTACCACTAAAAGCTATATCAACACCCATATACACTGGATATCCAAAGTGTACACACCCCTGATGGAATGCCAGGTTTGTGTGCTGTATGCCAATGAGACCACAGAAAGGCATCATAGATTCATAGGTTAGCACTAAGCTAACTGCCCTTATGAGCCATTTTAAGCCTAGGCAATTATCCCTTTGGAGACTCAAACCCTGCACCTTGTGTTTGTAAGACAAACACCTTAACCATTAGGCCACCCTCCCAACCATTTCAAAATGTTACCTCAAATGTGACCCATAACCTGTACAATTCCATTGAAATGAAACAAACCTGTTTCATGGAAGGTGAGCAGCCATTGCCAAGTGAAGACGTGACATGATGTTAGAGTACAAACCAAGACAAATGGATGCTGTAATCATTTCAGCAGGTGTTTACACAACACATCAGTTTAAGGGTGTGCACACACATTCACCTGGCTGACTGTACTTAGTATTATTTCCAGTATGTTTCCACAGGTCAGATTGTTATGCTCTCTATTGAAATGAGCAGGCTATAGGTCACATTACAGGTGTAGATTGTGTTAGCATGAGCTTTTGTGGGGTCATGTTTCAATTGCACAACTACAAAGCATGTAACATGGGTCTGCACACTTTATATTGACTGTAGCTATATGGAATCAGCAGTACCTGATCTGTACAACTAGCCTCCACCAATGATGGAGTAATCCCCCTTGGTGGACAGCAGCAATACAAAAAGCACATAATAGGTTGCTATAGTGGTTGTACAGGGACACATAGGTGCAGACCACAACTTGGAAGCAAGTCCACCTCTATCTGAGCAAGCATGTAGGTTCACAGGTGACTTCCTGTAAGGCTGTCTATGAATATAACTGTGACAGATACACACCACCAAGGCCAATTGCAACAATGTCTTTACATATGTAGTCAGTCTCAGAGACAGTAACACAATTCAACCTGTACTGGGGGTAAAACACACCTCATACACATGTCATGGATACAGGCAACCTGCATCAGACAGGTTAGATGGGAACAGTGCCACTCTGTCCACATTTGTATAGTGGGCTATGCACATAATCCACACCCCTGCCTACATCAGTGGTGAGCATGTACATAATGTCGACTGATGGCAACAATAGCAAGTCTCCATGGTGTATGAGAACATCACAGTCTGCCTCCTACATGAATCCAGGCATGTGCTCACAGCTCCATCACACACTACATTCAAACACAGACTTGCCACCATCCACACACCATCCACATGGAAGATGGCCACTGTCACCCTTTAATAAACACAGAAATTAATGGAGATTAGTGGATTATGCCATTAAGTGTCCAACATTCGGGGAACTAGACAGGTCAGGGCAATGAGTGTTATGCAAGATGCCAAAGCCATGATAGCTTACAGTGTTATGGTATAGTCTAGATGAGTTGCAAGTAATATCCACTGTTGATGTGCAAGTGGGTAATCATATGAGGTCATGTGACTATTTATCCTGTTTATGTCTCCCTGGTAATATGCAACATCCATGGCTCCCTGCCTTCACCGACATGGAGAATGAGACCATTATACAACATCGCATACAACATCACAGCTTCTTATTCAGCCACAGAGCCCAGGATCTGCAGGAGAGGACCGCCCTGTGGAATGAGCTCATTCACAGGGTATACGATGTCAGCCTGCACAGCTGAAATTATGAGTAGGTGCAGCATCATTGCACAGACCTCATCCGCCATGCCTGTCAGTGTGCTGCTGCCATTGTGAGGGACTGGCTAGCCACAGGTGGGGGTCAGGCCATCCTGCCCCCACTGGCACATGCTGAGGAGCTCCTCACCAGCCTTGGGGCATCCGCCCAGCAGACATGCCAACAAGCGAAAGACAGCATTGTGGAGGTGGGTGCCACTCACACAATGGATGAGGAGCATGCAGATAAGGCCCCAGCGCACTATACTAAAACACTGTTGCTTATCCATTTGTATCTGTAAAGTAGCTATATGCATATATCAGATAGGATATTTTGTTGCTGGAGTGTAGTAATGCACAGATGAGTATAATCTGTAGTATTGGGGTTTGTACTGTTGTTGTGCTGATATGCTGCTTCCAACCTGTACCAAAGCCACAGGTGTGGCTACTGACATTACTTCTCTCTCACAACTATTTAGGTCCCTTTGGTATACAACCGGGACAGCAGCCTGTAGCTGGTGAGTATGGAATTGTTATGTGCAGGTTTGCCAATACACAGGCTATGTTAAGGCCATGCTGTTTGCCATGTACACATTTAACACATCTACCCATAATGCATGCTGTACATGTTCATGTATGTAGTTGTTAACTGCACTGCATCACAGTGGTCACCATGGTGGCATATCTGAAGGATATGTGCAAGTCCTGCAGTATACCTCACAGCCTGTCAGTACCAGATGTATGGACAGAGATAAACAAAATAGTGGGACAAACAGCCTACAGTAGGGACATGTATTAAACATTACCCTTATACAGTGGATACAACAGTGTATACACCACAATTACAATGGCAACTATTCCTGATATATACAATGGCAGACCACAATAACACATTCCACATCTTTTACAACCTGTAACGTGATCCTAACATGAGCCATTAATGTGTAATATGGAAACTTATGTTAGGACAACAAATATGAGGAGTACAAACCTTACAAAACACTGGACGCATATGTGTGGACACACTCCAAATAACATATTGTGGAGGCAGCTTGTGATGTACTGACAGCATTCACTCTTCTTGAGTACACAACTGCCATCAAGTACAGGGCCTTAATGTCACACCAAGTAATGGTCTAATGTCCAAGAAGTATATCCATGACATTTGCCCAGTCACCTGCAACACAGGCAGCCATGGCTTGCACACATCTCACAAACCATGAAATGGATCCCATATCCAAAAGGTAGCAGTCAGGAGTGAGAAAAGTAATCTTACCTCACCATTGCATATACCATGGCAAACAGTGCAGACAGTCATCTATGAGTGTATGTAATATGGGACAACAGTGATGTAGAAAATAAATAGATGCCCATCCAAACAAGATGAAAAAACATGTTGTAAACTGGTCATGGAGGCTGCCCAGAGGCATGCAGCAACACTAGGGGAGTTGCAGGAATGTCTACCAAGTACTGTCTGTGCAGTACCTGTGTCAACAATCACCTGGATTCAGCATAAGTGTGGCCTATGGGTTAGGGTAATCAGGCAGATTTGTCCCACATGAAGCATCATCCAGGGCTCTGTATAGTAGCATATGCATAACATCGTCTCCCAAAGGCATGTGTTGCAATGTGTGATGGTGTCATGAGACCAAGGCTCAACCTTCAGACAGTATCCATAAAGATACATGTGGTCCACAAGCAACACCTCACTCCACCTCAGGGCCGCCATCCCCAACATTTAGCTTGCTGGTGCCAGTGTACACCTTTAGGGTTGCTGTTCATTAGCTGGTACTAGGCCAGTAGACATGGTGGTTGGGATTTGGAACACTGCAAAATAACACTCATGTGTGGCCCATAGTTGTCAGGCATCTGCAATAAGGCAGAGGATGGGGAGGGGTGTCAGCTTGGAACACAACAGTGAACTGAAGCATACATCCAAAGCTAGCTATGAATGGCTGTATCTAAACACAGTCAAGGTTATGAACTGTGCCAAACATAACCCAGACTCTACAGCAATAGTGAAGCCACTGTGTGACCTCCAAGGGCTGTGCACATGAGCTGACCTTGCAATCTGGCAGAGTTGGGCGACCTTTGTAGGGCAGACAGACCACATAATCCCAAGTGAAGAAGGGCCATGTTAATGTACCCCTTCCAGGAATAGTGACTGCTGTAGTTCACATAACAGGTGCTTCAACAAGCTAATGTGTTAAGGGTGTGCACACTTATGCAACCCACATATTGTATGCATCTCGTTCAGCATCTCCATGACTAACACATTTGTTTGATACTGCATTGGATTGCACAGGTCATATGTCACATATCAGGTGTGTGCAATGTTAACAAATGCAGTATTGTGAGCCCATTGCATGTCATAGAAGAGGCTGGCATATTAACAAGGGTGTGTACACTCCTCATATCCACATTAAGCTTTGAAGGCTGTCTGTGTATCCGGATATTATTGCACATACATGCAATGCTGATGATGACATCTGCAAATCAAAGGGCAAGCATAAACTATTGACATCAGTCCTCATATCATCCCAGTTATGTGTCAGACAAACACATAGGGGCTGTGAGCAACAGAGCAAACATAACTCTCAGACATCTACACATTTAGCAATGGTCTGCACACACGTGAGGTATGGTGGACAGTACATGCCAGTGTGCTGTACAGGTGCACAGCAATAATGTTTACATGGGTGCAGTGTGTTCCAGGGGAAGGGGCATCACCTACTAACACAACCCATGCATCACAGAGATGTATAATGTTGGTAACAAGGATTATGAATGGCTGCAGTGCATGCTGTTGAGTGCCATATATCATGCATGTCGACTGTTGGGTAATGTGAGTTCTGTGTAATATCTTTGTGCCATCTCACCTGTAAGTGTGTGTGTGTGTGTGTGTATGTGTGTGTGCGTGTGTGTGTGTGCGTGTGTGTGTGTGTGTGTGTGTGTGTGTGTGTGTGTGTGTGTGTGTGTGTCTGTGTAGAAGTAAACCATAATGTACAGGTCTTAATTTAAATTTCTTGTCTGCCCCTCACAGGTGGCGAGGTGGGCCAGGGTCCATCCTGCAGGAAAACTGATGTTAGTGTCCATACAGACTCTGACAATGATGATAGGCATAGTGAGGCACAGGCAGGGTTGTCAGGGGCTGAATCTGTGCCATTGGTTGGCATCTCACTTTTATCCACCCCATCCCGCACACAGTCACAATGCCACACAGACCCCATCATCAATGGCCAAAGATGAGGGACAGTTGGCGGGTGATGGCATGGGACAGGAAAGTGCGGTGACTATGGCAAGTGTGTCAGTACACAGCAGCCATAGCCAGATGACTGGCAAGGTCTCACACAGGCAGATGTACAGGGGTGCTCATTGGAGCATTGGAGGGGTGCTGGCCATCATGTCCCTGGCAGAAGTGCCACAGTAGGTGTTACAAGACGCATGTTTTGGGCCATCATGGAGGCACAGGCATGTATGGAATGTTACACCAGAGATAGTCTGAGGCTCCCGAGGGTTACATTTCTTGCTGTTTGTGACTATATCCGTGATCATGCAGATGCCCACTATTATTTTGCAGATGTCATGGATAGACGGTTGGGTGAGATGGCAGGACTCCTTGACCTTGTGGTGTCTGTGGTAGAGCATGTGGTGGGATTAGGGTGTCAGCCACATGGACATAGGTCAGCAACACCAACAGGTGGGGGTCTACATGGACGTGCAACATCTCACAGCTGCTCCCGTAGTGTCAGTACCAGCACCAGCACTGCGGGAGGGGGTGCTGTCCACACTATAATGCCACAGGCCACATGCACATAGTCTTGGTCGGTCCCAACAGGGAAGTAGATCCAGCAGACAATTGTTATCGTCAGGGGAGAGTACCATATCTTTGCCTCTGCCTGGTGGTGCCCATGCAACCTCTGGCAGGTGCAGGTCCCATGTCTGTGGCTGGACACTGTGACTTGTACACCCTGCCATGTATGGTCTGCAGCTGTGAAACATACCTCTGTATAGGGCAGCCACATGGCAGAATTGTGTGCATACATACACACACACATCACCAACACAGCTAGGGCACCTCCATACTTACACACACTTCACATCTGCACACCCCATTTAAACCCCCCTGACCCACAAACATGATGTCAACCAAATGGCTCAGCCTAGGCCTCTGGCAAACCCACACCACACCCTGTGCATATGTTGATACCTGTGTCACATCTCTGTCATCCATACCAATGATCCAGGGACATGCTAACATAGTTCTGATGCACAGGGTGAATGTACTAAAATTAAGCAATGTACTGCTGTTTAACATGTTGTCAGCTGGAATGTTTAATGCTTACATGTCAGGGTGTGTAGCTGTCCAGCCATAATGCATTAAAGCTGTTATTAACACTGACTGATTAGGGTCTCCATAATGTATTCTGTTTGTGTTTTAGGTGTCTGTGTGTCAGGTGGATGTTGGTCTGCTGTCCTTTCCTACAAGGGGTGTGGCACTGTAGTAGCACATTGACTGTGTCATATCCCAGGTACAGCTGAGCACAAGTAACAGGTCTGTATAACAGTTACTGCATGTGCTACATGGCTAAAAGGTCTAAGGGGTGTATACAGGTGAGTGCATGGTGGCAGTTGTAAGCAGATCTTCTACAGTGGACAATGGTAGGTGTACTGGGTGGCACACACCAAATGTTTGTGAATAGCACACACACACAGACACACAGACACACAGACACACACACACACACACACACACACACACACGCACGCACACACACACAGGCTTTTCTGTTAATGCAATACACAGAGAATACTGTTCACATGGATGCACTTCATTTTGTATAGAACTCATTTTGGCCTATGTAAGTCTACCAAGACCAAACTGCCAAAACATCACATCAATAAATAATCAGTCTGCCAAATTTAATGTAAGTGAAAATGGTACTGGCAGGGTATATGTCCTTTTCCCCAATGTAGTGCAATCCTGGAGGTAGTATACATAGGTGTGCTGGTGTGGGGTGGGGTAGAATCACACATAGTGTGATTAACAACTACTTAACTTCTTAACATGAACTGTACAGTATAACAGCACAGTAAGCGGGGGGATACACACAACAATAACCCCAATGGGGGTGGCTGTGCCCACAACCACACTCAACTCTATATACCTACTCCAGTATTTACGTACAGCTGTACAGTGGGGAAGTGGGCATTTACACATCCACTACTAGTTTTGATGGAATGCATTTCCACAAGATGATTGCTTTGAAATGCTACCTTTTGCCAGTTAGTTCTTGGACAACTGATCTCCTGGAAAATATATTTTCTGCAAACTGAAGGAGATCCCTTCACATAAACACACATTTATTTAGAAACTCTGAGATTAGAACCCCTACCTAGGTATGGCTTGCTACTAATGTGTTTGGCCTTAATTGCATACACCACAGAGCTTGTAGGATGAGATGTGTCCTGAGCTTCCTGTAAAGTGAAAAACAGCACCAGGCCTTATACAGTCTGGTAATGCAGGATGTACTGGGTGTTAATGGACAATACATAGTATAACATACTGTCATATACACATTGACAAACACATTCAGTCATATACACATTTGACAGACCTGGCTTTAGCAGTGCTTACTACCTTGTCAGTGAGTTCATACTGTTAAAGAGTTCTTGCACACCGTACATGCATCATTGGGCTGAAGAGTGTCATCAGATACCTGTATGGTTTATGGTGAAAGTGGTCCTCATACAGTGGACCTTGAGACATGTACTGGGGGTACCATGGTGCAACGACAGTATACCCAGCACCCCCACCACACAGTCAGTACTCAGATCCCAGCTTTGCATGCAGGGGTGTATGGTTCCATTACTACACTCTGCAATCAACTCTTACTTGGAAAGGCACTGTTAAAAGTATATGAGACAATACATGCATGTGTGACTGCATATGACCTGGGATACTACCCAAGTATGTAACACATACAAACAGAAAAGATTGTGGTACTACCCATGTATATTCAGGTGTCCCATACAGTATACTCACACCCCTTGCTACTGTAATGACAGCACATAGACACATGTTATGTACATGGAATTAAATACACTTATTAAAGATGTAATTACCCTGCTATTTGATCAGACTGGAATGTGATCACTCGTTACTAGAGCTGGGTTATGCTTAGCAGGTTTAGGCATTGCTTAAATGTAAGTGCTATGTGGATTTGTGCACTAGTAAGGAAAGCCTACACTGTGTAAGTGAGTATCCATTTAACCATATGTTAGCAGCACTTAATATCGCGCAAACTCCCGCAAATCCCTGCAAACCCACTTAAAGCCGCTTTAAAGTGCCTTAATCACCTTGTCTCCATCAGTTGTTGTTCTACCCATCAACAAAATGAATAGCCCATGCATGACTTGAACCCAGGACCCTGTACACTATAGTCATAGCACTTATCCACTAAGCCATCAGAGCTATAAGAATGTCTGTTGTTTTTTAAATATACCATTTAGTACATGTAATGAATAGTAGTGAACAACTGCTTTGACTACTGCAATTGTTTACTACTTGTTAGTGGAAATAATGTGGTATCAGTCGTGTTCGTATCTAAATATACACATATCAAATAAATATGGCGAGATACATCTGAGAAGGGATATACAATACTCCTGATCACACATAAAAAGGATATATATATATAGGTTTATATGCAATTGGTCACGCGGCGGAAGGTCGATCTGACAGAAGTCCGACCTGAATTGTTGAATCTCGGACTCGCGAATCGGCATAATATCACGTGCAACGTCAAATTCAAAATTCCCGATCGCACACTTGCTGCAACAAGCGCTACTATGGGTCTAGAGGGGGATATAGTGGCCTGGCCGGCATTCTGCAATCTCGGGTTCGATGTCCATAGCTTCAGCATTCCACGGTCCTGGCGTTCTGCAGTCAGCATTTTCACATTTGAACATCTGCCGTACACACAAATGCATGTACACCATATATATATATATATATATATATATATATATATATATATACATATATATATCTATACATATATATATATATACATATATATATATATATATATATATATATATATATATATATATATATATATATATATATATATATATATATATACATATACATATATAGCTATGCATATATATATATATATATATATATATATATATATATATATATATAAAATAGACACACACACACACACACACACACACACACACACACACACACACACACACACACTCACACACACACATATATATATATATATATATATATATATATATATATATATATATATATGTGTGTGTGTGTGTGTATATGTATAACATATGCCCATAACATGTAGTGGAGTCATACCTCAGCACCATAACTCTCATCCTCTTAGTGCAAGGGAATGTACTGTACATATTGCAGTTATAAATGTTGAATGTTGCTACAGTAACAGGGGTTGTGTCAACATACATGTTGTGAAGGAAGTCTCTCCTGAACCTGACATGTATGCCATCAGTTACTGACAGATATCATAAACCCATCATAGTGAAGTGCCACACAAATCACAGTAATGATCCTGTGGAATACAGCAGATATATGTGCAATAAACGTGGACGATCTGGAATAAATCTGGTCAATCAAGAGGTATACACAGAACACCTTAGTG
Organism: Protopterus annectens; assembly: GCF_019279795.1. Taxonomy (NCBI): domain Eukaryota; kingdom Metazoa; phylum Chordata; order Ceratodontiformes; family Protopteridae; genus Protopterus; species Protopterus annectens. The sequence continues at coordinate 704,395,590 of NC_056739.1, forward strand.
CAAGAAATGTGGGCCAAGCCTGACAAAGTGGATGTTTAAAGCCATGAAAATGGGGATATATCACAAATACTGGAATAGATAGGCTCACACAGTTTATACATTCACACCCTCCTGTCTGTCCTAACATATGTTAACTGGAGAAGCACAGGTCCCAAGACCACATACTTCCCACTAGTCAGTGACATACATCTTCACAGCATCCCACTGCTTTGTCAGTAATACACAACACATATGGTGGCCAGGCAACAGTACATCTGACAAATATCTGGACATAGCATCACACTAGGGTATATACACTGAGCTGCTAGACATGTCACCAAACACTGTCTAAACTACAGGCAGACTGCCACAACACTATCCCTATTTTCCTATGGGGGGAATACACATGTAATTGCAAATATAGCAGACACTACAGGCATGTAACAGCACAGAGTAATAAACACCAGTGTGAAAGTGCATACCCACAACCAATCTCAACACAGTCACATAATGGTAAGCCTAATTAATAGTACAGTATATGGACTGTGTGAACAAAACCTATCATCATATTTGCCACTCACACACTAACCCTACATATACTGGCCCAATTCACAGTGTAGTCTGATGCCTGACTGTGGTATGGGACATGTCTCAGTCTGGCCCTACAAACATATAAGCTGATAGGGCACCAGAAGCTGGAGCAGCATGCAATGTCAGGTAGAATAGGACCAAGAACACTGACATCTACCCCAGTCTGTACACAAGCCAAATAACATATTCACAATACACTGCTACACAATACCGGCACTCTGTCAACAGTCATCATTAGTACACATACCTCACTACTGCACAGACTACAACAGAATGTTCAGGTTTTGTCCTCAAATATAAGGCCTTCTATATGTAACATGTCTGGCAGTTCGATATATCACTGGCTTGATATCAGGAATGATGTCAGCAAATAATGATATACTGTACATATCCACCTCTTACTGCATGACATATGGACAAAGGGTGACAAACTTGGGGGACAGAAGCACAAACACAGGGCCACTATTGACATATTGCTGTTATAAACTGAGAAAACTGCTGGTAAAACAGGGTTTGTTGTAACATGTTTCTTCTGAGGGATATGAAGTCAGTAACACACATGAATGTTGCCATTTACTGACTGCAATCGTCAGAGTATGCTACTGCATTTATAAAGACAGACAATGTATGAGTAACACACAAATCTAAGATTCCAAACTCTGGCCAGTCTGCAGATAGTCCTACAGGTGAGAGTTTTCTCAACCACATAACACTGTCATGCCATACTTTACATCATGCAGGACAGCTATATCCACACAAACCCTGTTAAACCAACATTACTTCATATGTAGAACAGTAATACTTACATTCCGCTCCCATGTCTGGAACAACCCCCTCCAGTTTGTTGGCCTGTCTCCACAGTATTTGTTGTAAGAGGTATTTCCAACTACCCTATGTGATGCTGTTTGTCAGACACCCACACAAAGTCCTGCTCACAGTGAAGGAAAAGGGCCAACACCCATATTAAGTGCTTAGTTATAGGAGTGTGTTTCCATGCAATTGACTATAGGAATTATACCACAGCTGTTCCACATGCAATTAGCAAGTGGGGGACTCCAGTTCATGCACAAGCCATCAGCTGATCATGAGCATTACCTACAAAAGTCAAGCTGCTGCCTATGCAGAACAGATGTATTTTTTCACATCTACTAGGGAGGGAGGGAGGGAGGGAGAGAGAGAGAGAGAGAGAGAGACAGAGAGACAGAGAGACAGAGAGACAGAAAGAGCCAAGTGTGTTTGTGTATGATCCGTGGGTGGAGAGTGGTCTCGTAAGTATTATAAGGGTTGCCTATATTGTTCACTAATCCATATTGTCACATAGTCATTGTACATGGCAGTAGACATTTATGCCTGTGGATTGTCTACACCAACCTCTACGGTGTTTGCAAATGTTGGCCTTGTAATGTAGACATTGGGACATATACGTCCTCAATATAATAATGTGGCGAGACCCGCACCACAATGGATCCTGTTATTACACAATCACACTCACACCCACACAGGATATTGAAGACACACATTCACACACTTGCATGTACTGAGTTTTGAACCCCTACATAGCTATGTATTACTACTTATTACACATTTATCACAAGTGCCACAGAGTTTATATGTTGCAGAACTGTCCAAAGGTATCTTTGAATGTGAGTGACATCAGCAGCAGTGCTAAATGAGGGGTAGGAGAAGAGCAGTAAGTGTGAATGTCCACAAAATCAGGTGTTAACAAAGACACACACTCTATCACACAAACATACCCAGTTTTAGAGTTGCCGTGTCTGGGATTAGAACTTCTGCCTAACTAGTATGCTACACCACAGTATTGTGCAATTATTGTGAGTGCCACAGAGCTTATAGGGCTGAGACTTCCCAAAGGGTTATTTCAAGGTGATTGACATCAGCAGGTGTGTTAACATGGGCAATGGGAAGTGCAGTGTGTGTGAATGGGCCATAAACCATTCCTCTGGACACACACACACACACACACACACACACACACACACACACACACACACACACACACACACACACACACACACATTCAGTCTCACACAACTTTACATTTGACAGGATTGAGTTTACAAATACTACATGAATACTTATTTGTACTACTGTGTTACACAGTTATCACAAGCACCACAGGCACTATAGGGCTGATGGCTACCAAAAGGAATATCTACAGTGATTGGCATAAGCACATCATGTGATATGGCCAACTGGATGTGTAGTGGGTGGGACAGGCCTCATAATGGAATTCTCTCTGTCACTGTCTGTCTGCCTGTTTCTCTCTCTCTCTTCCCCACATCTCTGTGTATGTATGTTTGACATATTATAGTCTGTTGGCCTTAGATATGTGTGAGTATTCCTATCCAATGTGTGCGTGAAGCAAAAATGGTGTACAATTTGGTGTCTGTGCACAAACATCTGCAAATGACAGATATGTATAGTCCACTGTGTTGTCAGACATTGCCTTAATTTCTCTAAGTGTATCAGCATGCCCAGTATGACCTTTAGTATTGAGTGTGTGAATCCATTCCAAGTAGGGTTGTACTCCAGTCCAGGGTTTGGTGTTCTATACCTATAGCCAGCAACCTGTTTCTGCAGGATATCAGTAGATAGGTTGACAATATGGAGTCACAATGGACAGCAGTGGGGGGGTACTGTAACTATTGTGTCTGTGCTGCTTGTGTTACATGGTTTGTGTTAGCAGAGATATATAGGCATATGTACTGTTTTACACTGTTATGTATTCTGTCATCAACTACTGATAAATATAATTATTTGCTCACAGTTATTTACCAGGAAATACAAGATGAATGCAGCTGAGTCTTGTATTGTGGGGCCCAGCCTACACATTCTTGCACACTCCTGACATTCTGGAGGGGTATCTACAGACACTTGCTGATGGGTCTGTGTAAATGGTCCAGCACCTTGGTAATATGGTGGCTAAAGATCCCCTTCTTGTACATATAGCGACTTAACAGAATGGCCATATCCTGCTGTGTCCATACCTCTCAGCTGTACAGATTACCCAGGTTACCCTGGCTCATATATCTGGTCAGTTCCCCTTCACGTTTTGGTTTATGAGCAGGTTTGTAACCACCCATTAATGGGTTTGCAGACAGGGGTGGTATGGGCACACATCAGAGTTTGACTTCACACACTCCATGACGTCCATGCTTCTACACCCTCCCTCTGTTATTCTATCCTCTTCCTAACATTATGCGAGCAATATCTGAGAAGGATCCTTATAGTTGGCCCTTCATCCCAGTGGTATTTATGGATTGGTCCACAGTTCTTGCAGTAGGACGGGGGGGGGGCATGCTACTGGGATTTGTCAACATGGCCTTGCATTTGTGTTCTGTTGACTGTGTTAGGTTGTTAATTAGGACCCCATGCGATACCATATATTGGCACTATGGGTGAGGCACACGCCTTTGACAAAGGACTGTAGACCATTTGGTAGTGATGCAGGCATCTGTAGCAGGCCAGTGCATTCTGTCACTCCTACATTCCCAAGCTGTGAGTCAGTGTATTCCCTGGGGTGACAGGGTATGTGTGCGAGATGCTAATGGCAACACTACCTATCCATATTGAGCCATTGGTCTGGATGCCAGCAGGGTGCTGCTTACAGCTCAGGACACACCTGCATAGGACACCTCTTCAGCATGCTGCATTCTGCGGGTATTCCCATACAGAAGTGGGATCATACTGTACTCATTCCCAACAGTGAGGATATGACCTGTGATAAACCTGTGGCTGATGGTGGGGTGAGCTGAGTGCATATGTGGTATGGCAGCTACTTGCGGCTGACTCACAGAAATACCTAGGACATTCCCTTTATGCTGCCTTGTGCGGTGACATAGGCAGTCTCTCTTTACTTCATAACTGTGCCTTTTGTGGTCTGCCAGTGATTGACCAGACTACACCAGTATTCCATACTACACAGACAACTAATGTGCTGCTAACCTGTATGTACAATTCCAAAGTAGTGTGCAGTTGACAGTTAAATTTTGTGCACTCTGACTAGGGTACTTCCACCTGTGTACTGTGTGTATGTATGGGCCCACATTCATGGCATGTTCATCTTTCAGATGGTGACAGATATTGACATCTGGACAGTGAATATGGATGACTGCTGACATGGGTATTGGTGAGAAGCATTGTGGTTGGCACTGCAATTGTCAGAACATAGCCCTGTCAACCACAGTACTGCCCATAGGCCACCAAGGCACAACCCTCCATGCCTACATGCTGGCCACTTCCAGACAATATTGAACACACAACAACCTAACACACAGACCCCTGCATATTGTACATATGCAACAATCTATCCCGTAGATTGGGCTAGCTCAGGTAATCTGTTATCCACTGATATTATTCCTCACACTTACAGGTTACTGCATTTCTACATAGGATTGTTGGGGAGGAACACCTGACAACTTTAAATATTTGCTATGACTGTACTGGTATTTCAGACACTGTTGGCTTCCATTTCATATTGTATTCTGACCTATCATGCAGACTGGAGGCATATCAGTAGAGTACAGATTTTAGGTTTTATTGACCTACAGTTCAGTTTCAGACTTCTTACCCTTCAGAACATACATACAACTGCCAGACCTGTTGTAGTCCGTCTGTGTAGGTCTGGAGGGGGGTGTTCACCATTGCCATCAATTGGAGGCCTTAGCTCAGCCTATCTTTATGGTCATCTACACCTGTCCTGCTGGCTGAGGCTGGTGCTGGGTATGTGAAATTCACTGACATGCAAGTGTGTGTCCTATGGACACTGACAGTAATTTGGGCACCGATATGCTGCGGTGAGATTTGCCACCTTGTTTAGTACTGGCTAGTATGTTGACACCAGTATTTATTATGGATTTCATGTTGTCCATATAGGTGTCCACTATCTGCTGCCATCCCATTAAGCCACCTGATTCCCTTGCATGCTCATGTCCATACCATAGATACAACTATCAGAACATACTACTCCATTCAGTAATTGATAGGAAGGGTGACTTACCTTGTGGCTGGCCCAGTATTGAGGACAGTGCTGGAGGGCTGACTATGTCGGATGCACATAGTACACTCCTTATACATGGTTAAGCACAGGTAGTGTCATGTTTGGCATCCCTTTTACTGTATGTGCAAGTCAGATAGAGGTGTCATTCCCTGGGTCCCTACCATGTCAGTGCATGTGCTATGCGTTGCCTCTTTGCCAAGGCCTGGGCATACTGGGCATGCCTCCTTCTGCCTACATGGGCAGGCTCAATTAGTTCCACCTCCAAGTCACTCTGTGCCTGTGAAAGCCTTGGCAATTGTGGGGGACTGTGTGGCCTTGCCCTGTGCTGTTCCTGCTGGAGCTGTTTCCACAGGATAATACTGTGTGGCATGGCACATACTATGAACATTTGTGTACATGTAGCTGGAGAGTACTGCAAGGGTCCAATGGATATGTCCAGGCAGAGGAACCATGATTTGAGCATCCCAAACACATGCACTATTATGATTCAGGTTTGTGCGTGTGCCTCATTATGGAGTTCTTGTTCAGGTGTGTGTGCATTTTTGAAGGGTGTCATCAGCCATGGCTCCAGTGCATAGCCAGCACCCCCACTACGTGGCCATATGGGATGTCCCCACTGGCAAATGACTGGTACAGCTGTGTCATATGCCAGATGTGGGAGTCGTGATAGCTTCCAAGGCTGCCAGGACACCCATTCAAGCTAATGCCCTTGGCATCACACACAACCTGGCTGTTGATGGAGGGGAAGCCCCTGCAATTTATGTAGACCTTACCCCACTCACCTGCTGGTGCTTTGATGTATATGTGTGTGCAGTCTACACCACCCACTACCACAGGGTATTCTGCTATTTGGTGGAAGAGATGCATATTGCTGGTCAACGCCTCACGGGTGTTGAGGAAATACATGTGCTCATCGGCATGTGCTGACATGGCATCCAGGAACTAGTGGAGTACCCTGGATGCTGATGTCTGTGAGATTCCCATGATATTCCCAGTTGCCCTTTGGAGGGTACCTGTGGCTAGTATTCTTAAGCCTAGTCATACCTTGGTATCCACTGGGATGGGTTCCCCTCTGTTGATTCTGTGTGTGAGGCTGGGCCGGCACAGCTCAACAATTTGCTGTAGTATGTCTCTGTCCAACCTATAGTGCTCCACTATCTCCAGCTCATGTAGCCCCTGGTAGGTTACCCTGGGTCTGTACAATCTTCTCCTTCTCTTCACTGTGGGATGGTCATCAGCATTCACATCCTCACCACCCTCAGCCTCTTGCACATATTGATGTACGAGAGCAACAGCAGCCATTAACATTTTGCTAGTTTTGTCAGGTAAAAATTTCACCGTCTATGTACATCAGTGGTGTAAAGTTTGTGGGAAAAACCAGACTGAAAGATGTTTGCATAGTTTATTGTAGTGTGCTGGGCCTGTGTAATTAGCTGATTCTGATGCATTTAACCTGCCAGCTATGTTAGTTCTCCTTGATTGCATTCCTAATGCTATTTTCCCTTCCAATTGCTTTTCCATTTAAGCCCCGAGGCACACTGCGCATACCCAATGCTCAGATGTGAACAGTTCTGCTATTTCCTGTTTTTTTTTTTTTTAAAACCCAGTGCGTGGCACACACACTCATTTAGGCAATGTAAACACTGCTAGGCAGCTTCAGGCACACACCATTCCTTAGCTTTGCTGAGCTAAGGGCAAACACAGGCCATAGAGCTCCAATAAGCTTACATCATGCATGACACACCCCCTTATGAGGTCATCCACCTCTTATACTTATACAATGATGTTGCTGCACCTACACAGTTGGGTGCAAGCTAACACTGAGAGGAAATCTGTGATTCAGTATCAATCCCTTCATTTACATAAACCAGAATGCCAATTCATGGTTACCACATTCATACTGAGCCTTCCCCCTTAGCAACCACTATTCCCCGGTATTGTTGTCTTATGCATGCTATTGACTATTATGGCAACATGTTGATTTGGGTATAAGAGCTTATCTCCCCCCTTTTTTTATTTCTGTGGCGATCCTGTTTGCGCACCGCTGCCCTACGCTTAAATGGCCAAGGTTGGCCAAAAAAAAAAATTGTTATTTTATAAAATTGCAACTATTTTTCATGCCAATGGCCATATATTTGGCCATTAGCATGCCTACTACATTGAATACATGCTTTCTTTCAAGCTGTCATGCCTCCATATTGCAATTTGCAGAAATGTATTCGGTTAGTAACTGAATACATTTCTGCAGGTTACACTATTCCTGCCCAGACGTCTGCCTGCTTCCTGGATCACTAATTCACCTCATTTGCATGGTTTTCACCAGCAAATGAGGTAATTAGCATATGGCAGTGGTGTCTGTGCGGGAATAGTGTAGTTGTGCTCGTTTATGTATCAGGAGCTCATTCCTGGATCGCATGTCACCCATATTGCATGCAGCAGCTCTGACACTATTCATGCACTCTGTGCAGAGCTTGCTGAATCCGGCGGATGGTTTTAGCATGTACAGATCTGGTTTTATAGAAAGCATTTGTTTATCAAAATTCAGGGTGACACCACTAAAAAGCATGAGTCAAAATGAAAACATGCATCAGTGAAAAGAAAATCCTTGAAAACACCAGACATTTGCAGTCTTGTTCAGTAGTTTATATATCTAAGTTATCAGTATCTAAAAAGTCATAAATAATGCAATCCATATTCTTAGCCACTGATGACATATGGTTCTACGTGTGTTTCTAATCTTACACAAATGATGACTCATATACAAACCACCTAACTGGTATCACGTTTCTTTAACAATCTGAGCAGCCCAGTCACCTAGCTTCCAAACAAACATGATCATACTTGCTATGCTGTCATAGTAGGCAACAGTTCTGCATGATAACAGGTTCTTCCATTCCACACTGGAATTACAGTTTTTAAGGTACTGATATCGAAAAAGTAAATAAACCATTAGAAAATGATGGACATGCATGATAAATGTGCATTTTTAGTCTAAATTCAAAATACTTTTAAAACAGTGGCATTACTAATTCATTTCAGATAAGACTAGGAAACATAAATCTGTATTCTTGGTTTCCTATGAGAAATATGAGACCCCATAATTATAAATATCACAATTAATTAGCTAACTAACTGAACTAAACTAAACTATATCAAAATAACTACCAAGTGGGCTAAAAGTTCACCAAGAATTCCAAATCCAGCCCATCAAAAAGGTGAAGCAATAAAGCTCTGAGAGGACAAACTTGGATCAAAAGTTTAATACATAGACACCATTAACGCTCACAAAAATACATTTTCTTTTGACATACACTTCATCAGATGCAGGCTTGAATTAAACTCCTTCTATATTTAATCCAACAATGAATGTTACCAGGGGATGAGTGCTCCTCAAGCTCCAACAGACAATATAACAGCACAGCAAAAAGCAAAGGAGCAGTCCACAGCCAACAAAAGCAGTTCTCATGTATGTGTCCCTCTGCTTCAAAGAAAGACATCTAAGGAAATAGATCATTAAGAAACATCAATTTATTCTGTTAACAGGATCGGTTAGCGATTTCACCATGTGGGCTTCTTCAGACCAAAAACTAATTATTCTAAAATACTGAAATTTATACACCCATAGGATAAGTCATAATGACATCACGTCCTGTTAAACATAATCTCATACCAACTATTAATAATTAAAAGATACAAATCTATCAACCATTAATAAATAATTGATTAAATGTTAATAATTATAAAAATCAAACATAAAAAAAATCAAATGAAAGATAAAAGCATATACATTTTTTTTATATATAAAAAATGTTCATGCATATAAAGAATTTTATAAATATATCTCTCATTAAATACTATTTCATGTTCAACACATAATCACAAATAAATAATATTCAAATAACATTATTCTGTGAATAACATATTAAAATACATAATTAGATAACAGTTAACCTCCTATTCTTTAAAACGGGTCTAATAGATATTTTATCATTTGGACATGGTTTGTGGTCAGCTCTAAATTTAATTATCCATTTCAACTCACATCTCTCGGTGAAGTTCCTAATATCTCCAATTCTCATGCTAGGTGTATTAGCCTAAAACACCAAAAATCTAAAACTATGTTGTACATTAGCTTCAAGAACATGTTTAGATAAAGCACTTGTAGTAGATTTAATACGTTTGTTATAAATATGTTCCCTAATTCTATCTTTTAATTGTCTATCGGTCTTACCTACATAGAATGCAGTACAGGCTGTATGCCTAGCTAAATATACAACACGTTCAGTCTGACAGTCCGCTCTGACCTTGGTGTCATATTGTTCTGATGTAACAGGATGTGTAAAACGTATATTACTATCTAAGAAGCTACAGACGTTACACTGATTACAGGGTGTAGTGCCACCATGTAAGTGGTCCCTTGCATGATTACTAGTGTCTTTTGGATAACACAGTAATCTGCGTAAATTCATCCTATTCCTATACAGGAATTGTGATTTCTCACCTACGACTTCCTTAAGACTAGGGTCCACTGTAAGTACTCCCCAATTTTATAGAAAATGTGTCTGATATTATGAATGTCCTGTGTATAATAGAGAGACATTTTGACTTCTGATTTTCTCATGAATATACTTCCTTCTGAAACTTCCAAGTTACTATCTACTCTATATCCATCTGCAAAATATAGGTAAGCAACATTTCTCCTTAATGAATAAATCCCCTCACAAACTCTTTGTACTTCATCTATTTTATAAGATCTGTCTATTAGCCTATTATTTAAGTTCGATAATTCATGTTCAAATCCCTCATTGGTAGGATTAAGTTGTGAGGCACGCATAGCATGACCCTTAATAATATTTTTAAAAACAAAAGTAGGGTGCATGCTCTCTCTATGTAACAAATCATTCTTATGGCAGGATTTCCTATAGACACCGAACTGCTATACCAATGGCAACAGATTAATATTGAGATGAGTCTTCATTATATGACATTATTAAATGAATTTTTTATGCCTGAAGAAGCAAATTTACGCAATAAGATCAATGAGCAACAACAATTTATTGTTTCAAAACATCCGATAGCTGTAGTCAAATGCTATATGGATAGACTATTGGACAATGTATGTTTGTTTGCAAAGAAGTTGTTTGAACAGAAGTGCAGTAAAATACAGAGGGACACAAATGACTTCAAAAATGGCCATGTCTTCACTTGGCTGAGGACTTAGTTCCATAGACTTAATGGACAAGGAAGACAGAGCACTAATAACCCTAAAGAAAATGTGGGAATGGGTTCCCACATGCTAGTATGGAATATATCTAGTAAGGAATTGTCTTTAGATGAACTAGAAGTACTAAATAAAGGCCTATCATTTATACCATCAGTAAAGAGTAATTTGGTAGATACAGTTACTGATGTTAGATTGTTCAGTCGTAACATCCAACTGAAATTGGATTTTGGTGATTCAACTATAGGGAGAAAATATCCGAGCTATAGGAAATCCAGTTGTTACACACCTAATTTACATCCTTTACTTGATGCATTTGTTAAATTAGTTGAAGAAGAGCTTCATAAATTAATAATGAAAATAGTCAGAAGAAATGGTACGGTAACGTTACAATTAAATTAAGGACAGCTCTTAATAAGTTAAGAAATGATGATACAATTGTGATAAGACCTGCAGACAAGGGTGGACCGGTAGTGGTAATGGATAGGACTAATTACTATGAAAGTGTGATATATATGTTAAATAATGATACATTTTATTCTAATATTTCTACGAATGAAATACAAGCATGTGTTAATAGAATTCTACACATGCTGGAAGATTTATGTAAAAGTAGAATTATTAATCTAGAGTTTCTTCAGTTTTTGAATGTTGAAAATCCACTGTTACCAGTTATTCAAGGATTACCAAAGGTCCATAAGGACCCTATGCGACCTCTTATGAGGCCTATTGTGTTGCCTCTAGGGGGTTGAGTAACAAAACCATTATCACTATATTTGGAGAAATCTTTAAGACCTGTGCCAGACTAGTTTCCATACATTTTAAAAGACCCAAAACAATTCTTGTTAACATTGTATAGTGAGACAGCTAAGTTACCCAGTGACCTATATTTTAAAATGGTTACACTTGATGTACAATCACTATTCACTGTTATACCAAACAGTGAAGGAGTGGAAAGTATACAGAGATGCCTAAAGGAGAATACAACTCACGGTTCATCACACATTGATTTACTTTGTTCCTTGTTGGAGGTTATTTTAGAAAATAAATTTTTTCTCTTTAATGATGTGGCTTACATTCAGAAAGATGGCATAGCTATGGGCACTTCTTGTGCCAATAGCTACGCCAATCTTGTAATGGCTGTTTGGGAGAAAGATAAACTCTTTCCTTTAGTTAGCTTTTATAGACATGTAATTTTTTTACACTTGTTTTCTGGATGACCTTTTCCTTTTATGGACAAGTAATGACAGAGTTATACCAATTCTTTGATGAAATTAATTTACTTACATAATGTTTGAAGTTCACTATAGAAAAATCTGACTCCAGAATTTCATTTCTGGATATATATATATATATAATATATATATATATATATATATATATATATATATATTGAGAGATTAGATAATGGACTATTAAATACAGGTGTCTATAGGAAATCCTGCCATAAGAATGATTTGTTACATAGAGAGAGCACGCACCCTACTTTTGTTTTCAGAAATATTATTAAGGGTCAAGCTCTGCGTGCCTCATAACTTATTCCTACCAATGAGGGATTTGAACATGAATTATTGAACTTAAAGAATAGGCTAATAGATAGATCTTATAAAATAGATGAAGTACAAAGAGTTTGTGAGGGGGTTTATTCATTAAGGAGAAATGTTGCTTATCCATATTTTGCAGACAGAAATAGAGTAGATAGTAACTTGAAAGTTTCAGAAGGAAGTATATTCATGAGAAAATCAGAAGTTAAAATGTCTCTCTGTTATACACAGGACATTCATAATATCAGATACATTTCCTATAAAAACTGGGGAGTACTTACAGTGGACCCCTAGTCTTAAGGAAGTCGTAGGTGAGAAACCACAATTCCTGTATAGGAATAGGATGAATTTACGCAGATTACTGTGTTATCCAAAAGACAATGGAAATCATGCAAGGGACCACTTACATGGTGGCACTACACCCTGTAATCAGTGTAACTTCTGTAGTTTCTTAGATAGTAATATAAGTTTTACACATCCTGTTACATCAGGACAATATAACATCAAGGTTAGAGCGAACTGTCAGAATGAACATGTTTTATATTTCGCTAGGCGTACAGCCTGTACTGCATTCTATGTAGGTAAGACTGATAGACAATTAAAAGATAGAATTAGGGAACATATTTATAACATACGTATTAAATCTACTACAAATGCTTTATCTAAACATGTTCTTGAAACTAATGTACAACATAGGTTTATATTTTTGGTGTTACAGGCTAATACACCGAGCATGAGGGGTGGAGATATTAGGAACTTCACTGAGAGATGTGAGTTGAAATGGATAATTAAATTAAGAGCTGACCACAAACCAGGTCTAAATGATAAAATATCTATTAGACCTGCTTTAAAGAATAGAAGGTTAACCGTTATCTAATTATGTTTTTTAATATGTTATTCACAGAATAATGTTATTTGAATGTTATTTATTTGTGATTATGTGTTGAACATGAAATAGTATTTAATGAGAAATATATTATATTTATAAAATTCTTTATACGCATGATCATTTTTTATATGTTTTTATCTTTCATTTGATTTTTTCTATGTTTGATTTTTATAATTATTAACATTTAATCAATTATTTATGATTAGTTGATAGATTTGTATCTTTTAGTTATTAGTAGTTGGTATGAGATTATGTTTAACAGGATGTGATGTCATTATGACTTATCCTATGGGTGTATACATTTCAGTGTTTTAGAATGATTAGTTTTTGGCCTGAAGAAGCCCACATGGGTGAAAGCACTAACCGATCCTGTTAACAGAATAAATTGATGTTTCTTAATATTCTATTTCCTTGGATGTCTTTCTTTGAAGCAGAGGGACATGTACAGGAGAACTGCTTTGTTTAGCTGTGGACTGCTCCTTTGCTTTTTGCTGTCCTTCTATATATACTATTTCTCTTACATATCAACCAATGAAAAGTGAACCAATTAATGGATAAATAGTTACAACCTAAGCTGAAAAACATATGTATAACTGGCATTTAGGAGCCAAAACTGGTTATCCGTTATTCATTTTACTGAATAAAAACATAAAACATCCAACAAATAACAACACATTGATTTAAAACCTATTTAAATATATTTCACTATATGTGAATGTAAAAAATGTTAAATTAATTTAAAATACATTTAAATTTTAAATATATTAAACTTTTGATCCAGGTTTGTACTCTCAGAGCTTTATTGCTTCACCTTTTTGGTGGGCTGGATTTGGAATTCTTGGTGAACTTTTAGCCCACTTGGTAGTTATTTTGATTTACTAGTGTTTTCTTTGCTGCAGTGCATAGTGAAACAAGTGAAGAGGCTATGAAAAGCAACTGCAAGGAGGAGCTGGGCCAAGCCAGGAAGTTGATTGGCCAGCTCACCCAGTTGATTGACTTACTTACACCCCTCAGCCAATCGATGGTGGAGCTGGTGTCTACTATACATGAGGGGTGGAACCAGGAAGTACTTGGCAACCTTGGAGCAAAACAGCGTGAAAAAACTGCTACTAAAGGAAACAGGGATTACAGGGAAGCTGCCTGGAGAGGAGAAGGCTCAGACAGCAATGATTTTTGTTTCAACCAAACCCCCAGGATATTTAGACAAACTGAGGGGGGAAATTGGTCTAATGAAAACCGAGTGTCACTTGCTTCATCTGGACAAGAGAAACAAAATGCAGATTCCAGAAGTAAAGATGTGCAGGCTGATTTCAATGAATGGCTCCAGGTTAGTTTTTCTTCCAACTTTAAAAACAGAACTGTGGCTATGGGGCCTGAAACAGACACTTTTAAAAACATATTACACAAACTGGAAAGACTTATTTTCAAATGCAAAAGCATTAGCATAGAAAATAGTTATTTGAAAGAATGTATTTCTCAAAGTATAGTGCCCAAGGGACTTAGAATTTGGAAGTATCCTAATAATGTGGTTCCAGACAGTGTTTTTTCACCATGATTTAATAAAAATATTTAACAGATGTGTGTTTGATGTACTACACTGTATTATTGAAGAGAATAGTAGAGTGAAGGGGAAATTAATGAGTGAAATTGAGATTGTGAATGAAAGTATTAAAAAAGATTTAATGTTCACTATTCCTGCTGAAAAGGAAAACATCATAGAATTCAAAAGGAAGTGGATGGTCAATGTAATGATTTGATAGAAAGAAAAATTAAAAAAATTAGAGTGTGACATGTTAGAATACCAGAACAATACTAGTTATCCTAAACCAAAGTCTGGAGAGAGAGATTTTGGGAAAAGAACAATAATGGGGCGTGGAAAAGTAATAACAATGAGGAACCAACAAGAGTTGGTGATTTAGTGTCAGAATTGGATGACATCTCTGAGTATCCCCCACTACGTAAATCAGAGAGGATCAGAAATAGGAATGAATACCAGCAACAGTGAGGGAGCCAGAAGGGGGAAGGGGGGGTATTAAATAATATTGCCCACCCTGACTTAGAAGAGAAAGAGATCAATCAGGACATGGATAATTCTTTTAGATACACATATGGTGATTTTAATATTTATAATTTTAGCTCTGTAATCTTGACTAAGGATCATTTTAGACTTTTATCCAAGGGGATTAGGTTTATACCCCTAAGACAACATGACATGGCCAAAACACTTATGGATAATAAGGTTTTTACAAGAAAAATTAATTTCCAAATATTGTTTGAGCAGGACTCCAAGGTAGAATGTGAAGGACTGGTAAGAAAAAGTACTTATAATCCACCGTTACACCCACAAATTAAAACATTTGAAGGTATTGTGGAACAAGAAATCAGAAAAACGTATGACAAAGTGAGATATAGAAGCAACTTGGACCCAAATAAAATAAAAGTTTTATATGAACTAAGAAATTATAAAAATTTAAGAGTTATGAAACCAGACAAAGGTGGGGGGATGGTCCTTATGGCTGATTTTATATATGAAGGAAAAATTAATGACATTCTAAGGGACCCCAATAAATATGCAACTGTATCCAGAAATTAGATAAACACTGCGTATCATAAAATAGATATGATTTTTGGAGGACCTATTAGTGGAAGGCTCTATTGACCAAAGAACGTACCATTACCTTAAGGTAGAAAATTCTAGAATAGCCACTATTTTTGGGATCCCCAAGACACAAAAAATGGGAATGACCCGTCACTGAGGCCCATTTTCTCTGCGGATGGGTCCAAGACATTGCCTCTAGCCAAGTATGCGGATAGTAAGTTAAATGGCTTATGGTTAGAAAAAAAGAACATTCTAAAGGACTCCTGGGACTTTTTAAGGTGTTTGAGTCAGGAGAAATATAATGAAGACTTAATTTTTCTTACCATTGACATAATGGATTTGTTTTCCTTGATACCTCATAGGGAAGGTTTGAACATACTAGAAGAAATTGTTTATGAAAAAAATTACTTGTCCTTGGATGAAAAAGTGTTTGTTATGCAGCATTTGGACCTGGTCCTGAGATACAATTTTGTGTGTTTTAAAGGTGAATATTTTCACCAGATACAGGGTGTAGCAATGGGTGCAGCCTGTGCCCCCACTTATGCAAATCTAGTTTTGGCCAGGTGGGAGGAGAAGTATATAGTGGATTCCATCTACAAGGAGAATTGGATTCTCTACAAGAGATTTTTTGATGATATAGTGATTTTGTGGATGGCCCCAGAAAGTGAAGTTGCGTACTTTATAGAATACCTTAACAATAGTACTATTTTCTTAGAATTAATCTACAAAACCACTAAGGATGCTTTACAATATCTGGATGTGGAAATATACAAGTGTGACAATATGTTTAATTCCAAAGTTTTCAGAAAAGCAACATATTCCAATTCCTATCTACACTTTGATAGTGCTCATCTTAAGCATTACAAGAAAAATATTGTCAAAGGACAATATATAAGGGGCTCTAGGATGACATCCAAAAATGAGGGCTTTGACAAGGAAATGGAATTGTTAAGAAAAATGTTTAAATCTAGGAATTATCCAGATAATTTGTTGCTTGAAGTAGAAAATGAGGTTTTTGAAAGGTAGAATTGAGAAATACCAACCTATCCTAGGCAAAAGGGATGTTAAGGTCACAAAAATTTTTAATACAGCCTTGGTGGAAAATTTTGATAGGGCTTTAATACTGGAATTCAATGCTGGGTCTACCATGGTAAGGGGTATTATTAACAATGAATGGGATAGATTTGTAGCTGTTACGGACTTAGACACAATAAAAAGGAAAGCATTAAAATTGTCTACAAAAACTCTAGGAATTTGAAAAATCTTTTGGAAAGTAACTTTGATTATGGGGTTACAAGGAATAAAAAGAGGAAAGGAACTTTTAAATGTGGGCATTGTTCCCAATGTGCCTTTGTCTACAACAATGAGAATATGTATTTGCAATGTAGAAATAGGCTCTTGGAAAGCGAGGAATTTCCAAATTGTGACAGTAGCGGGCTTGTCTGTTTGGCCAAGTGTCAGCTCTGTGATGCATTTTACATAGGTAAAATGGAACAAAAGTTAAGAAAAAGAATATATGAACACACATATGATGTATCAAATAAAAAAGACACTAATGCCTTGTACAAGCATAGCCTAGAGTGTGATAGTGCCCATTACTTATTTTTCACCTTGGAGAAGGTGGATAAAAATCTTCGAGGGGGGCTATGGGAAGAATCTGTTGAATATAAGGAGCTATGGTGACAGATCACCTTGGAAGCTGATAAAAAGCCTGGATTGAATGACCATATTTCCATAAGCTTCCTCTTGAAGCTTAGAGCAGCCACATAATAAGTAGATTTGATTGTAGTACAACTGAGACAATATACATTGTGGTCTTGATGTAATTTATTAGTTATATGCTGTTTAAATCTTTTTTAAAAATGGTTTTAAAGCATTTTTTATTCACTTTGAGATTGTGTTCACATTCAAACACTTTGGTATTTTTATGGCCTATGGCCATACCACCCTGAATGCGCCAAATCTCGTCTGATGTATATTCAAGTACATTACAATTTTTAAACAATCCACAAGATGGTGCCATTTCCCCAGATAAATATTTAAATGTATTTTAAATTGATTTAACATTTTTATATTCACATATAGTGAAAAATGTATATTAAATAGGTTTTAAATCCATGTGTTGTTATTTGTTGGATGTTTAATGTTTTTATTCAGTAAAATGAATAATCTATAACCAGTTTTGATTCCTAAATGCCAGGTATACATATGTTTTTCAGCTTAGGTTGTAACAATTAATTCATTAATTGGTTCACTTTTCATTTGTTGATATGTAAGAGAAATAGTATATATAGAAGGAGTTTAATTCAAGCCTGCATCTGATGAAGTGTATGTCAAATGAAAAAGTATTTTTATGAGTGTTAATGGTGTCTATGCATTAAACTTTTGATCCAAGTTTGTCCTCTCAGAGCATTATTGCTTCACCTTTTTGGTGGGCTGGATTTGGAATTCTTGATAAACTAAACTAAACTAAACTAACCATTTAAATAAATAAAAAGGATGAGGTAAAATTACTAAAGGATTACAGCAATTTTTAATGTTAACTGTAATGTTATATTTGGTAGAGGGCTTTGCCACTGCTCCTTGCTTCTTATATATTAATTAGAGATCACTTTTCCTTGAAGTAATGGTATAACAAAGGTACTACAGCCTTGAGCATAGTACATATAACTCTGTTTTGGCTGTTACAAAGATCAAAACTGCAGTTAAATGACAGAGACAGTTGCCCTCCAAACTGCAATGTTGGCTAGTACCAGGACTAACAAATCTGGCATCTTTTCTTGTATAAAGATTTCCTGCCTTTCAACATGTCATGTTGCAAACATTGCCCCACTTAAAAAAATATGGTATAATTGGATGTTTACATGATATGCTGAGAGACAAAGAGCTCAGGAATAGGGCAATTTGGGTTTGTTTTCTGCTTCAGAATTCAGTTGCAAAAAAACAGATGCTCTTCATGTTGATCACTGCTGCAGTAACCAAAGCTATATGGGTTATATCCTGCATAGGGCATAACAGCTGGCCAGCTTGCAAAGCTTCAAGCTACCTTCAGTGCACCCAACCAATTAGTAAGCTTAGGCTGAACTGACAATTTATTTATTGTATTTATTATTTTATTTTACATTTATTTTATTTTACATTTGTTGACCGGGCTAGTCTAGCTGGATATATGTCCATTTTCAGTAGAGGCCCAGGGAGAAAAGCTCCAAACATGAAATTGACAAAGCTAAACTAAGCAATTCTACAGAATTAAAACTAGGCAATACTAAATAAGTTGAACTAAGCATTTCTATACAGAAAACATAAAATAAACACATTTTTTTTTTTTTACAAAATCACACTAGAAAGGTATGAGCAATTATTAGATAAAGGGAATAATAAATGTATCTTATTTCCATTATAGGAGAGTAGGAGTAGAGTTGAAGGCAGTGGATACAGGTGTAGGAATAGAGTTAAGATTATAGAATGGAAGAAAAAAGATATCAGTGGGGGTTAGTACATGGACAAAGCCAGTGTGCTTTCAGATGTTTTTTAAGATGTTTCTTGAAAAGAAAAGTAGAATTAATGGTAGATAATTCAGCAGGAAGTTGATTCCAGACTTTACCTATGGTGTTAGCGAAAAGAGAATCACCGGCTTTGTTATTAGCTTTGCTGGATAAAACTAGGAGCTTGTTAGCAGAGCGTAATGTAGGTAATAAGGAGTAATAAGATTAGACAAGATAGGAGTGTTGTTAGGGAGGTGTAGAATCTTTTGTGTTATAAGCAATTGTTGAAAGAGGATATGGTTTTGCAGTTCTAGCCACCCTAGTTGTTTGATGTTAAGACAGTGGTGAGTTTTAAAGGCGGAACTTGTGATAAATCTAGTTATGCTATTATAACATATGGAGAGCTTAGTGAGGTTGCTTTTGGATAGGTTGGTATATATGACAGAGGCATAAAATAGGGTGGAAATGAGGTGGGTCTGAGCAATTGTTTTCCTTGCAGAGGGGGTAAGGAAGGTTTTTATTCTGTAGAGTGAGCCAAGTTTTCTGTTAACAGACTTAATGGTGGAGTTTATGTGTTCATCATAATTGAGATGATTATCAATAGTTACCCCTAGTACATGGGTTGTAGTGTCTGGGAAGATGTTGGTACCATTGTTAGAGGTTATAGAGAAGAAAGGAGTGGCTGATTTATGAGTAGGAGTAAAAAGCAATAGCTTTGTTTTTTGGGATTTAAGAGGAGGCAGTGTTGCATAAACCAGTTTTCAACATTCTGAAAAACAGTTTGTGTGAGGGAATGAAGAGAGGATATATCATTGGCTGTACATATTAATGTGGAGTCATCTGCATATTGAATGCAGGTGGCTTGAGGTATGTTGATGTGTAAGTTGTTGATAAATAAGGAGAAGAGTAGGGGACCTAGGATGGAGCCCTGTGGGACTCCAATGTTTACAGGAAGTAGTGAAGATAGACTGTTCTGCCAAAGTACTGCTTGCTGTCTATTTTCCAGATAGGATCTGAACCATTGTATGGCTTGGGATTGAGAGAATGAGCCTTTAGTTTGTCAAGCAGCAGGTTGTGGTTTACCATGTCAAATGCTTTTGACAGGTCGATAAATAGAGCAGAAGAGAAAGAGTTGTTGTTGCGATTCTTGTATATAGAGTCGGTAAAGGATAAAAGGGCAGTAGATGTGCTGTGAAATGGCCTAAAGCCATGTTGGCAGTTAGCCAATAGGTTATTTTGTAGTAAGTGGTTAAGTAGCTGCTTGTGAATACATTTTCCATTATCTTAGCTAAGGGGGAGAGTAAAGCAATAGGGCGAAAGTTAGAAAGCTCTGTAGATGGTCCTCCTTTATGTAAGGGGATGATATGAGATATCTTCCATAGAGTAGGGATTCTAGCTTCAGAGATAGTTCTGTTAATAAGGATAGAAATGGGATAGTCTATGGCTTTTGCAGCTATTTGTAAGTATTCAGATGGGAGTCGGTCAGCAGAAGGGGTGCAAGGTTTTAATTTTTGAAGTAGCTTACAGATGAGAGCTGTAGATACCGGTTGTATCTGAAAGGTAGGTGATGTAGAATTGCAGGTATTTGTTTGGGATACAGCAATGGGTGGTAAAGAATTAGCCAGGGTTTTAATGGCTTCTGTAAAGTAGTTATTAAAGGCGTCAGGGATCAGGTTGGAGTTACTTTTGTTGAAACCGATTGGGTCTGGAGTAGTAGTGTGACCTGGCTGAAGAAGTTTGTTTATGGCAGACCAGAATTTTTGTGGAGTTTGTTGATTGTTTTTTTGAAGATGTAGGTAGTAGTCTTTTTTGTCTCTAAGAATCTCTTTCTTTGTAGCATTTCTTAGCTGTTTAAATTGGAGGTGGGTTGTAGGACATTTGGTAGATCTCCATTTGGCCCAGATTTTATTTCTGAGTAGTATCTTTTGTCTGGTTTGTGGTGTGAGCCAGGGAGCAGATTTTGTTTTTATTCTAGTGGGGCGATAGGGTGTGTGGGAGTCTAGGATTTGAAGAAAGTTAGTATTAAAGTAGGTAACAGCTTTGTCTAATTTTAGATAGGTTAGTGGTGACCAGTCACATGCTTTTAATTCAGATATAAAGCTATCTGGATTAAATAATTTTTTTAAGCGTGAGGTTTTAAGTTGATGAGTAGTTGCAGTATGGACTTTTTCTCTAATAATGTAGGTAAGTATGTGGTCACTGATGTCATCTGGGAGTGTTCCTGGAGTATAAGAATTAGGGTGGCTATTAATGAGGATCCAGTCCAAAGTACTTTCCTTTTTACTGGATTTATGGATTCTTGTAGTAGATGTTATTAGTTGTGAGAACCCAAAGAGGTTTATATGGTTGGTAGGGTTTAGGGAATTGCAAGTAGACCAGTCTATGTTAACATCACCAAGTATAATAGTCTCCTGGGGTAGTTGGATAAAGAGGTGACTCAGTAGGTTCTCTAGAGAATTTGTGTTATTACCTGGGGGTAAATAAATGCAGATTATATAGATAGATTTGGAGTTATTTATTTCAAGTTTGATGGATAGGGTTTCAGATTTGGTGTCTAGTGATGGAAGCACATTAACTGTGGAAATTTTGAGGCTTGATTTATAGAGAATGGCTATACCCCCACCTTTTTTTATTTTACGGTCATTTCTGAGTATGTTATAGCCAGGAGGGGTGATTTCTTGGTCTAGAGTAGTTGGTTTTAGCCAAGTTTCAGTAAGACAAAAAATGTCGAATGAGTATATATCAAGGAGTGCGTGCAGATGGGTAAGTTTATTATTAATACTTCTAATGTTAAGGTGAGCTATCAGGAGGGAGTTAGATGTTTTTTTAATAGTAGAAACTATAGGAGCTGTTAACTTGGTGGGATTAGTGGTGGAGTCAGTATAGGGTCCAGGATTAGGGTGAATGTCACCATCTAGGAGGGGGTGTTGCTGGGGGTATCTGAGTGATTTTAGAAATTTAGATAGGTTATTGAAGGTCTTTTTGATAGAGTAGTAAGTGAAATGGGTTGTTTTATGGAACTTTGGTAATAAATAAGTAGAGTAACATGTTATGTTACAATGGTTAATGGAGAAGGTGAGAGAATAGGGTAAAGTCTGTTGGCTGTAGAGGTTTTGTTCAGATAGAGAGATATTCATAGGAGGTAAGTGAATAAGAAATGGTAAGAGATGCTAGTATGATAGCTGAGAGCAGGGAGGTGGTGAGTAGTGTTATATTTGTTGGAGGCATGGTAAGCGAATGTATATAAGGAGTAGCTTGAAGGTAGGTATTAAAATAAGTAAAGGAGAAAGTTTAAAAAGGTTAAGTAGGTTATATGTTGGGTTGGTGAGCAATTAGTAGGGATTAGATAAGTAGGGTCCTAAGGTATAGTGTTGAAGAGCAGAGGATGTGAACAGAGAGGGAGTAAAGTAGAATTAATTGGGGGGATAGAGTAAAGGGAGAGGCTAAGTGATAAAGAGTTAAGTGGGAGTTAAGTAAGAAATCAGGAGATAGAGTAAGAGGAGTGGCTTAGTATTAAAGAGGTAAGTGATAGGAGAATAATGGAAGGGGGGAGTGGTCAGTGAAGTATAAGTGTAGGACCACTGGGGGTGGGTGGGAATTGGGGGTAGGGTAGGGGAGTGTAGTGAGCCCGAAGGGTGAACGGAGCGGGAACAAACAGAGTGGAGAGCTAGAGGAGAAACAATCAGCAGAGCTGCCAGTAAAGGTGAGTCAAGAATGTCTAAGGTGAGATGAAGCAGAGAAAAATGTAGGAGTCTAAGAAAAGCAGGCTGGTATAGCAAGTTAGTATAGAGGGAGAAGTGTGAGGTTTAGAGTAGTTTTAGGTTCAGGGAAGTGTAGAATAATAAAGCGGACTAAGAAAAGGAAAAGCAAGAGAAGAAAAATGGAAGGGAAGGTAGTGGTATCTACTGGGCAAAGCTATTATTACAAATAGCTACAATAACGGGGGGTAGGCTAGTACTGATAATGGAGGGAGGAAAAGCAAAAAGAGGGGCACTAGGAGGTAGTGGAGGAGTAAGGTTAACAAGGTAGCTAGTTGAGGAGGTAGGAGGCTGCTGGCTGACCAGGCTCAGAGCGTACTTTAGAGCCCCTGGAACACCAGTGAATACAATTATGCTTTAAAGGCAGGACAAATTAACATACATATTTGTTTCCTTGAGAGGGGGTGCAGGGAGTAAAGGCAGTCAGTTGAAATCACAGGTCCTTTGTCAGCCGATAGGCATGTTCACAGATAGTATAGTGGTAGCAATACAGTGAAGGTTAGGGTACTAGTGGAAGAGAGAGAAGACAACACAGGTAATGAGTGGCAGAAGGTTAGCATAGATAACAGTAAAAAGTAAGTACAACAGCTCTAATAAAACACAGAATGAACTTGTACTAACATTGCTAGCATATGCAACAGTATAGCAATAGGAGTTATAATGCATTCAAAACAGTTAGTAATTGAACAATAACTTAATACTGCTAGAGGCTATCCGTTTCATAAGACCGCAAATATTCTGATACAATTGATATACCTATAGGTTAATTCCTGTAGGCAAGTAGGATAACATTTAGTACATTGGGTTACAATTGATACATACATAAAAGGAAGGTTTTGGTGCCATAAGAGAGCACTTCTTTATGGGTTTCCAAGGATCATTGATCTGCTTGCACTGGTCCATTTCTTAGTTCCATTTCAGGAAAAACCTTCTGTATAGTATTTTCTTTGTTGCAAGCTTGGAATAAGTGTTTTGCTGTCTGTCACATGACTTTGGTGCACTTTTAAACTAGAGTGCACTTTTGTTACTGACAGTTTAAAAATTAGTTTAAACATTCTAAATCTGTTTTTTTTTTTTTTTGTGGAAAAATTGTATTTAAATTAATGTCAGACGTTGATAAAGTATATTAGAATTTTTTTTAATGTATTTTAACTGGGAAAAGTTCTTTTGACTACTTTTAAAATTTTACAAGTTTCTGCTACTTAGTTTCCCCAGGAAAGAATCATCATTTTCACCTTGACCACGGAAAAAAATACT
This sequence comes from Protopterus annectens, assembly GCF_019279795.1. NCBI lineage: Eukaryota > Metazoa > Chordata > Ceratodontiformes > Protopteridae > Protopterus > Protopterus annectens. The sequence continues at coordinate 704,419,933 of NC_056739.1, forward strand.
GGTCTCACAGCTGGTACTTCTTCTAAAGAAAATAGTCTTTGCCACTACAGCAGGCTAGCAATTTGTCTCAGCCACAGGTGGTTGACTGGTTTGGCCAAAGCTGGTTCCTCAGACCACTCATCTTTATCTTTTTCTCCTGATCCCTCTGATGCTGTCAATACAAGCACTATAGATCAGAGGTTAGCTATGTTGTCTGCAGCAGTCATGGTCTCCTCAGTGGGGAAGTGAGAATGATTCTTGTCAGTCTTCAGAGGAGGTGCAGAGAAGCATCTTAGCCAGAATGTTGTGCCTATCCCTAGGGGAGCTGCTGTTGCCATTAGTAAACCATTTGTCCCAACTTTCCTGTCAAAAAACAGACAGAAAACTAGACATTCATATCCTTCTCTACCAATTTCATTGGAAAGGAGTAGTTTATTAGGTTTGTTTCAGGGTCATGTATGGGTTATTGACCCATATTGATGGGGGTTTTTTGGTAAAAGAAAAAGGGATGCCTCTTTTCCAGAAGAGAGTCAACAAACTGAATGTATAGAGGAATGTGATGGGGCAGATGCAGGTTTTTCTCTTCAGATGTCTGATTCATATTCAGAGGAAAGTATGGCATCTTAATCTCCCTTGTGAGGGATTCTGTTTCTCTGAATCTATTTCCAGAATGTGCCAATTGGCCGATGGGGGAGAACACAGAGGTTTCTAATTCCTTGAGAAAATACTATAAGGAGTTACAAGTGGAATTCCCAAAAATCTCATCCCATCCCCTCCCTCAGTGTTGTCAGTGGTGGAGGATGTGGTTGTCCTGCTTGTGTTTTTCATAACAACCAGACAGCTGCATCTGAAAAAGCAGATAGAATGCAATAAAGTCCTCAGTCTTTCAAAATTTTTATACACTCATCCCAGACATGACCCAGCATCTATAGCTTTAGTTAATCCAGCTGCTGCCAAGCACTTTGTTAATTCTAATCACTCTCCGTCTGCAACTTTAATGTTTTAGTATTTTGAGTTGTCAAGTTCATATGATAAAGTTTATTCTGATTAATAGTGAAAATGTTTTATCTGCAGTTTTCTCTTGTGAGGAAAAATCTGCTTTGTGTGGTTTAGTTGTTTTCAGCTTCCTGAGTTGCTACTCATTGTTTAAAGTGTGTATACGACTCTGTACATATTACATCCAAGCCTGCTGCCACTGGTATTGTATTAAGGAGTTTTGGCTGCCTGAATTCATAGAACCTTCCAGACATTGTAAACAATGAGATTTTAAAATATCCTTTGGAAAAAGATTTAACTTTTAGACCCTCTGATACAGAGGTTATCAAAAATGTGATGGGAAAGGTAAGCTGATACAAGGAATCACTCAAATCTTTCAGCCCTCCTCCAAATTCTTCAGTGGATGTTCTGCTCCCTCATCCATCTTTGCCAAGAAACAACATAAGTAGTTTCAGCAAAATGCTGGTAAGCAGACATTTAAGAAACAATGGCAGGAAAGTCCCAAAAAGAAAGCAGGGCCCCCCAAGAAACAAAGTATAGTCAAACAAGTTAGAACGACTATATAAGGTACCTTGCCACTCTGTCACTTACCCAGGCAATGCCTTATCCCTTCCAGAAAGTCTGAATCTCTAGTCCCCTCTTTGACAAAATATTGTGTCTGACAAATGGGTTCTGAGACTGGTTCAGCAATGTTACAGATGTCAGATAAAGAAATTCCTCCATTCTAGGGAATTGTCCCACATCTACCAGTCCAAACCTCTCTGTTTCCTCTGTCCTACAATGAATGCTGTTTCAGGGGGATAAATATAAACCAGCCCTCTTTCCCTTTTGGGTTAGGTTTTTATTCAGGAATGGTTTTGGTGCCAAAGAAAGAAATTTTATTTTATTTAACATTTGTTAACTGGGAAAGTCCGACTTGGAACAAAACCAATTTTCAGCTGAGGCCTGGGGAGAAAAGTTCCAGATGCATGTCTTTGTAACGTGGGAGGAAACCGGAGCACCTGGAAGAAACCCACATGAATGCAGGGAGGACATGCAGACTCCACACAGAAGGGGGTCTATATTATAACTTCAAATGTTATAAAGTCTAATGTTATAATATCGAACCAGTTTTGTCGAACGCTGAAAACAGTGAAGGTGCAGGACACCAAATTCTTTCCCAGGGAAAGAAATCGGTGGGCCGTTGCTGTGGCTTCGCTGTTTTCGGCGTTCAATATGTTGGAACGTTACGGGTCAGGTTCAGGTTAGTGTGCGATTGTGTGTAGGTTAGGGTTGGGGGCGGGTTAGGTGAGTTAGGGTTAGGGAGCAGGTCAGGTAAGTGTGCGGTTGTGTGAAAGTTAGGGTTAGGGCGTGGGTCAAGTAAGTGTGCAGTTGTGTGTAGGTTAGAGTTAGGGGTTGGGTTAGGTGAGTTAGGGTTAAGGCATGGGTCAGGTAAGTGTGCGGTTGTGTGTAGGATAGGGTTAGGGGGTGGGTTAGGTGAGTTAGGGTTAGGGCACGGGTGAGGTAAGTGTGCGATAGTGACAGACCTTAGGGCTAGGGTTGGGTTAAGGTAAGTGGATAGCTAGTAGTGTATGTAAAGTTTAATTTAGGTTTAGGTGTAGAATTTTAAGTGTATGTGTGTGGATTGCTGTTTTTGTGTATGTTTGTGTTGTTCT
>NC_056739.1:704423062-704456029 GCF_019279795.1 Protopterus annectens
CTTTTTTTAACTCCGTTTGGGGGTTTTGGGGTTTTTAAATTTGGGTCCCCGGGGGGGATTTCTTTGGTTTTTGAGTTTTAGGGGAGTCCCCCAAATTTTTTTGGGTTTGATTTGGGACTTTCCATTTTTTTAAAGTTTTTCCCCCTTTTTGTTTGTTCCATAGCTTTTGAGTTTAAAAATTTCTAAATTTTTGGGGGGGGTTTTGGAGCTAGAGTAATGCTGTCTATTTTTTGGGGGGAGCCCCCAATAAATGGTGTTTGGAGAGACCTTCATTTTTCCAGTGTTCCCCCGGGGGGGTCCTGGGTTTGGGAGTGGTCTGTAGCAGGCTATAAACTGGAAGGCAGTTTTACCCACTGTTAGTTGCACATGGATTGTCTCTGATGCTTGTTTTGCCACCAACCTGGAGGTGTGGGTATCTTTGATGAATATCGACCCTCCTTTTGTGGTTCGTCCAGGTTTTGGCAAAAGCATGGTATGAGGTATAACCTGGTAGTGCTGGGGTGCTCTTGGGAGCCCTGAACCAGGTTTCTGTTACTGCACAGATATCGATGTTCTCCATGCTAAAGTGAGTTTCGAGTGCATGCATCTTGAGGTTTAGACTTCCAGCGTTGAGTAGCATTACTCTTAGTTTCTTATTCCTTGTGATACCTATGAAGGTGGGTTTGTCTTTTGAGCCTTGCCTAAAAAAGGCACTATGGGGGTAGCAAGAGCCTTTGCCAATATCCGAAAGCCCAGGGGTGACAGGTGCAAGCCGTCCCTAGCAAAGCTTCGTGACTTGTCGAGCATATCATCCCAAGCTGACAGGCATTGGATCCCCTTTGAATGACACCAGTACTTAAGCCAATTGTTGAAATTGTTCATCTCGTCTTCATATTGTGGCATCATTCTTGGTGAGGTAAGATGCTACTCAAGGTCAGGTCCGGCCTGGGCTACATGCTCAGAGAGCTAATTTATGTCTCTTTTCATGTAGTCCAGGGAGGTACGTCTCAGGTCATTCACACCAGCATGGACAATGACTGAGTCATATTTGTACTTGCCTTGGAGTGACCTGAGTGCTTGTGTTTGGATTCTAGACAGGCTGCTCAGTGATCCTCCTTGTTTTGCCTGGTGAGTGGGACGTCAGTGTGCCTGACGATAGAGGCACCTATTACAAGTGTAACATTGCCTGTTCAGTGTGGCAATGTGTATGTGTCTCATATATAGTGAAACCCCCATATCCCATGGCATTACCAACCACACTTTGGAGTCTGACTATATGATAGGATGGTTGAACAAATAAGGCTGGGGTGCTCTCTGCAGCATTGAACCATGTGTCTGTCACTGCACAGATGTCAGTATTTCCCAGGTATAAGAATGCTTGCACTCAGGGCAAAGTCATGTTCATAGGTTCATAGGTTCATAGATTCATACTAGGCTATCTGCCCTAGGGCATTTATAAGCCTAGCCAGAATGTGTTTGGCTTTTGCCACCCATTTTAAATTTATTTTGCTATGCCCTTTTTCTAGGTTAGTATACTGTGCCTCTGTCTAACAGTGACACAGAAGTGATACCCGGGGTAAACCTACGATCTCCCATCCACTCATCAAGATTCCTCTTGAAGAGAGTCAATGAGGGACTCTGCCTAACCTGGACTGGGATTTTATTCCAGAGTGAAGGGAGCCTCTGGGTTATGAATCTGTCCCTCAGCATGTCCTATTTATTTCAGTGCTAGGTTCAAGTCTCTCGAGCGTAGCTCGATGGGATTTGATTTTCTGAGTGCAGCATGTCCATTAATTCCGGGTTAGACATGGCTTTATACGTCAGGCACAGATCGCCTCTGAACAGGCGGTATGCCACTGAGTAGAGCTGGAGTTTCTTTAACCGGGCAACATATGGCATCTGTTTGAGCCCTTTGATCCTCTTGGTGAGGTACTTTTGGGGTCTTTCCAGTTGCTGCAGGTGTCTGGTAAGGTACATCCAAAAAGGGGCATTGTACTCAATTATGGGCCTGATGAGAGATGAGTAAAGAGGCACGATGACCTCCCCTGATCTAGATGTGAATCCCTTCATGATTAGGTGGGCTATATAAAATATTTTCCAAACCACTTTGGCCACGTGGTTGTCAAATGAGAGATTGCTATCAACTTGGGTCCCCAGGTCCCTTATTACTTCTTCTGTAGCAATGGATTACCACCTATGTGGTAATTTGTGAGCACTGATGTTTTGCCAAAGGGATGACTATACACTTTTGACATTTAGCTTGAGGCCATGGCTCTGGCACCAGTTGTCTGTTTCTATGAGGCCCTTTTGAGGATGCTTGTGTCGGCTGGAGAGTGATTATAGCCAGTTTGCAGTCATCTGCGAACTTGGTCAACCACAGTCCTTCCGTGTTGGCCTATACCTCCGAAATATATACCGAACAAGAGGTCCCAGGACTGAGCCTTGTGGGACACCACTTGTAACTGGTTTGGAGTCTGACATGGCTGCAGCAATTCTAACCATGTGAGTTCTGTCCTTGAGCCAGTTTGCAATCCATCTAGTGACATAGGGGTTTATATTTAAGCTGGTGAGCTTATCTATAATGCCCGAGTGGGGTATTGTATCGAAGGCTTTGCGAGGTCCAGGTAGGCTGTGTGGACCACCTTCCCTCGTCAATGGCCTTGGTGACTGTTTCAAAGAAATCAACCAGGTTTAAGAGGCAGGATCTGCCCTTAACAAAGCCGAACTGGGTAGGATCCAGTGTTTGTAGGTCCCCAATATCTTTACTTATGAGGTCCATGATGATCCTTTCCATAGCTTTGCAGACAAAGCTAGTCAGGCTTATGGGGCGATAGTTTCCAGGATCCGTTGAGGCACCACCTTTATGGAGAGGGACCACTGTTGCTGTACGCCACTCTTTGGGCACATATCCTATAGTAAGGCTGAGATTGAACAGTAGTTTTATGTTTGGGTTTAGCTCTTCTTGGAGTTCATGTAGGATGCAGCACGGGACACCATCTGGTCCCACTGATGATATGTTTTTTGCTTTGGAGAGGGCGGCTCTTACCTGAGCATCTGAGATGTCAGGGGGGCAGCACTCTGCTGGGATAGATATTTGCCCTTTTGATGGGGAGTGGGGGAGAAGTTTGAGCTGAACCTGTCAGCTAGGATGTTGGCAATGTCTGTGGGTTCGGTGTATTTTTTGTCATTTTGGACTAATTCTGAGCATATCTGGGAATTACCACCCAGGTTCCTAACATAACTAAAGAAAGCCTTGTGATTATCCTTAGTGTCCTGTGCAATTTTTCTCTTGAAGCTGGCCTTAGACAATTTTATGTGTGCCCATAGTGTTTTGCTATTACTGATCAGTGATGCCTTCCCTTTTTGGGATTTTGCTCTATCATTTAGTAGCTTCCTCTTTCTATTGTATAGTTTGTTTATGGCTGGGGTCCACCAGACAGGAAATCTGCCTTTGGAGGATTGGGTCTTGGTTTTATTTGGGATCGCATGATCCATGCCTTCCTGAAGGTGTTCATAGAATGCGTTTATAAAGGATTCTGCGGTCTGGGCCATATTTTCCACAGGCCCGGGGGCTTTGAAGGATTCCACCTCAGTTTTGAGGAGTGTGAAATTTGCTTTAGAAGTTTTTCACTGTGGTTTTCTGGGCAGGGGTGGGGTCGGGATGTGAATATCCAGTGAGATTAGTTTATGGTCTGATCTTACCAGTGAGGATCGCTTCTGGTCTGGAGCATAGAGTCCCCATGTTGGTGATGATCCAGGTCAAGGATGTTTTCCCCTCTTGTGGGAGTGGTACCAAGTTGTTCCATAGCATTTGAGTTTATAAATTCTAGGAACCTTTGGGCTAGGGTGTTGGAGCTAGAGTAATGCTCCCAGTCTATGTTTGGGTAGTTGGCGTCACCCAATATAATGGTGTTTGGAGAGACGTTCATATTTTCCAGTGTCCTCAGCAACGGCCAGTGCGGTTCCTGGGTTTGGGAGGGTGGTCTGTAGCAGGCTATAAACTGGAAGGCAGTTTTACCCACTGTTAGTTGCACATGGATTGTCTCTGATGCTTCGTGCTTTGCCACCAACCTGGAGGTGTGGGTATCTTTGATGAATATCGATACTCCCCCTCCTTTTGTGGTTCGGTCCAGGTTTTGGGGCCGAAAAGCATGGTATGAGGTATAACCTGGTAGTGCTGGGGTGCTCTTGGGAGCCCTGAACCAGGTTTCTGTTACTGCACAGATATCGATGTTCTCCATGCTAAAGTGAGTTTCGAGTGCATGCATCTTGAGGTTTAGACTTCCAGCGTTGAGTAGCATTACTCTTAGTTTCTTATTCCTTGTGATACCTATGAAGGTGGGTTTGTCTTTTGAGCCTTGCCTAAAAAAGGCACTATGGGGGTAGCAAGAGCCTTTGCCAATATCCGAAAGCCCAGGGGTGACAGGTGCAAGCCGTCCCTAGCAAAGCTTCGTGACTTGTCGAGCATATCATCCCAAGCTGACAGGCATTGGATCCCCTTTGAATGACACCAGTACTTAAGCCAATTGTTGAAATTGTTCATCTCGTCTTCATATTGTGGCATCATTCTTGGTGAGGGTAAGATGCTACTCAAGGTCAGGGTCATACCGGCCTGGGCTACATGCTCAGAGAGCTAATTTATGTCTCTTTTCATGTAGTCCAGGGAGGTACGTCTCAGGTCATTCACACCAGCATGGACAATGACTGAGTCATATTTGTACTTGCCTTGGAGTGACCTGAGTGCTTGTGTTATGTGACGGATTCTAGCGCCCAACAGGCTGCTCACGATGATCCCCTCCTTGTTTTGCCTGGTGAGTGGGACGTCAGTGTGCCTGACGATAGAGGCACCTATTACAAGTGTATCACTGCCTGTTCAGTGCGGCAATGTGTATGTGTCTCATATATAGTGAAACCCCCATATCCCATGGCATTACCAACCACACTTTGGAGTCTGACTGTATGATAGGATGGTTGAACAAATAAGGCTGGGGTGCTCTCTGCAGCATTGAACCATGTGTCTGTCACTGCACAGATGTCAGCATTTCCCAAGTTTAAGAATGCTTGCACTCAGGGCAAAGTCATGTTCATAGGCTCATAGCTTCATAGGTTCATACTAGGCTATCTGCACTAGGGCATTTATAAGCCTAGCCAGAATGTGTTTGGCTTTCGCCACCCATTTTAAATTTTGCTATGCCCTCTTTCAAGGTTAGTATACTGTGCCTCTGTCTAACAGTGACAAGTGATACCCGGGGTAAACCTATGATCTCCCATACACTCATCAAGATTCCTCTTGAAGAGAGTCAATGAGGGACTCTGCCTAACCTGGACTGGGATTTTATTCCAGAGTGAAGGGAGCCTCTGGGTTATGAATCTGTCCCTCCAGCATGTCCTATTTATTTCAGTGCTGAGGTTCAAGTCTTTCGAGCGCGTAGCTCGATGGGATTTGGATTTTCTGAGGTGCAGCATGTCCATTAATTCCGGGTTGGACATGGCTTTATCGTCGAGCACAGATCGCCTCTGAACAGGCGGTATGCCACTGAGTAGAGCTGGAGTTTCTTTAACCGGGCAACATATGGCATCTGTTTAAGCCCTTTGATCCTCTTGGTGAGGTACTTTTGGGGTCTTTCCAGTTGCTGCAGGTGTCTGGTAAGGTACATTCCAAAAGGGGCATTGTACTCAATTATGGGCCTGATGAGGGATGAGTAAAGAGGCACGATGACCTCCCCTGATCTAGATGTGAATCCCTTCATGATTAGGTGGGCTATATACAATGTTTTCCTAACCACTTTGGCCACGTGGTTGTCAAATGAGAGATTGCTATCAATTTGGTTCCCCAGGTCCCTTATTACTTCTTCTGTACTTAATGGATTACCACCTATGTGGTAATTTGTGGGCACTTTGTTTTTGCCAAAGGGGATGACTATACACTTTTTGGCATTTAGCTTGAGGCCATGGCTCTGGCACCATTTGTCTGTTTCTATGAGGCCCTTTTTGAGGATGCTTGTGTCGGCTGGAGAGTCGATTATGGCACCCAGTTTGCTGTCATCTGCGAACTTGGTCAGCCACAGTCCTTCCATGTTGGCCTATACCTCCGAGAAATATATACCGAACAAGAGAGGTCCCAGGACTGAGCCTTGTGGGACACCACTTGTAACTGGTTTGGAGTCTGACATGGCTCCAGCAATTCTAACCATGTGGGTTCTGTCCTTGAGCCAGTTTGCAATCCATCTAGTGACATAGGGGTTTATATTTAAGCTGGTGAGCTTATCTATGATGCCCGAGTGGGGTATTGTATCGAAGGCATTTGCGAGGTCCACGTAGGCTGTGTGGACCACCTTCCCCTCGTCAATGGTCTTGGTGACTGTTTCAAAGAAATCAACCAGGTTTAGGAGGCAGGATCTGCCCTTAACAAAGCTGAACTGGGTAGGATCCAGTGTTTGTAGGTCCCCAATATCTTTACTTATGAGGTCCATGATGATCCTTTCCATAGCTTTGCAGACAAAGCTAGTCAGGCTTATGGGGAGATAGTTTCCAGGATCCGTTGAGGCACCACCTTTATGGAGAGGGACCACTGTTGCTGTACGCCACTCTTTGGGCACATATCCTGTAGTAAGGCTGAGATTGAACAGTAGTTTTATGTTTGGGTTTAGCTCTTCTTGGAGTTCATGTAGGATGCAGCACGGGACACCATCTGGTCCCATTGATGATGTGTTTTTTGCTTTGGAGAGGGCGGCTCTTACCTGAGCATCTGAGATGTCAGGGGGGCAGCACTCTGCTGGGATAGATATTTGCCCTTTTGGTGGGGACGGCGGGAGATGTTTGCGCTGAACATGTCAGCTAGGATGTTGGCAATGTCTGTGGGTTCGGTGTATTTTTTGTCATTTTGGACTAATTCTGAGCATATCTGGGAATTACCACCCAGGTTCCTAACATATCTAAAGAAAGCCTTGTGATTATCCTTAGTGTCCTGTGCATTTTTTCTCTCGAAGCTGGCCTTAGACAATTTTATGTGTGCCCGTAGTGTTTTGCTAATACTGATCAGTGATGCCTTCCCTTTTTGGGATTTTGCTCTATCATTTAGTAGCTTCCTCCTTCTATTGTATAGTTTTTTTATGGCTGGGGTCCACCAGACAGGAAATCTACCTTTGGAGGATTGGGTCTTGGTTTTATTTGGGATCGCATGATCCATGCATTCCTGAAGGTGTTCATAGAATGCATTTATAAAGGATTCTGCGGTCTGGGCCATATTTTCCACAGGCCCGGGGGCTTTGAAGGATTCCACCTCAGTTTTGAGGAGTGTGAAATTATCTTTAGAGAAGATTTTCACTGTGGTTTTCTGGGCAGCGGGTGGGGTCGGGATGTGAATATCCAGTGAGATTAGTTTATGGTCTGATCTTACCTGTGAGGGATACGCTTCTGGTCTGGAGCATAGAGTCCCCATGTTGGTGATGATCAGGTCCAGTATGTTTTCCCCTCTTGTGGGAGTGGTAACAAGTTGTTCCATAGCATTTGAGTTTATACATTCTAGGAACCTTTGGGCTAGGGTGTTGGAGCTAGAGTAATGCTCCCAGTCTATGTTTGGGTAGTTGAAGTCACCCAATATAATGGTGTTTGGAGAGACCTTCATATTTTTCAGTGTTCTCAGGAGGGCCGAGTGGGGTTCCTGGGTTTGGGAGGGTGGTCTGTAGCAGGCTATTAACTGGAAGGCAGTTTTACCCACTGTTAGTTGCACATGGATTGTCTCTGATGCTTCGTGCTTTGCCACCAACCTGGAGGTGTGGGTATCTTTGATGAATATCGATACTCCCCCTCCTTTTGTGGTTCGGTCCAAGTTTTGGGGCCAAAAAGCATGGTATGAGGTATAACCTGGTAGTGCTGGGTTGCTCTTGGGAGCCCTGAACCAGGTTTCTGTTACTGCACAGATATCGATGTTCTCCATGCTAAGGAGAGTTTCGAGTGCATGCATCTTGAGTTTAGACTTCCGGCATTGAGTAGCATTACTCTTAGTTTCTTATTCCTTGTGATATCTATGGAGGTGGGTTTGTCTTTTGAGCCTTGCCTAAAAAAGGCACTATGGGGGTAGCAAGAGCCTTTGCCAATATCCGAAAGCCGAGGGGTGACAGGTGCAAGCCGTCCCTAGAGAAGCTTCGTGACTTGTCGAGCATATCATCCCAAGCTGACAGGCATTGGATCCCCTTTGAATGACACCAGTACTTAAGCCAATTGTTGAAATTGATCATCTTGTCTTCATATTGTGGCATCATTCTTGGTGAGGGTAAGATGCTACTCAAGATCAGGGTCATACCGGCCTGGGCTACATGCTCAGAGAGCTCCTTTATGTCTCTTTTCATGTAGTCCAGGGAGGTACGTCTCAGGTCATTTACACCAACATGGACAATGACTGAGTCATATTTGTACTTACCTTGGAGTGACCTGAGTGCTTGTGTTATGTGGCGGATTCTAGCGCCCGACAGGCTGCTCACCATGACCCTCTCCTTGTTCAGCCTGGTGAGTGGGACGTCAGTGTGCCTGACGATAGAGTCACCTATTACAAGTGTATCACTGCCTGTTCAGTGTGGCAATGTGTATGTGTCTCATATATAGTGAAACCCCCATATCCCATGGCATTACCAACCACACTTTGGAGTCTGACTGTATGATAGGATGTTTGAACAAATAAGGCTGGGGTGCTCTCTGCAGCATTGAACCATGTGTCTGTCACTGCACAGATGTCAGCATTTCCCAGGTTTAAGAATGCTTGCACTCAGGGCAAAGTCATGTTCATAGGCTCATAGGTTCATAGGTTCATACTAGGCTATCTGCCCTACGGCATTTATAAGCCTAGCCAGAATGTGTTTGGCTTTCGACACCCATTTTAAATTTATTTTGCTATGCCCTTTTTCTAGGTTAGTATACTGTGCCTCTGTCTAACAGTGACACAGAAGTGATACCCGTGGTAAACCTACGATCTCCCATCCACTCATCAAGATTCCTCTTGAAGAGAGTCAATGAGGGACTCTGCCTAACCTGGACTGGGATTTTATTCCAGAGTGAAGGGAGCCTCTGGGTTATGAATCTGTCCCTCCAGCATGTCCTATTTATTTCAGTGCTGAAGTTCAAGTCTCTCGAGCGCGTAGCTCGATGGGATGTGGATTTTCTGAGGTGCAGCATGTCCATTAATTCCGGGTTGGACATGGCTTTATACGTCAGGCACAGATCGCCTCTGAACAGGCGGTATGCCACTGAGTAGAGCTGGAGTTTCTTTAACCGGGCAACATATGGCATCTGTTTGAGCCCTTTGATCCTCTTGGTGAGGTACTTTTAGGGTCTTTCCAGTTGCTGCAGGTGTCTGGTAAGGTACATCCCAAAAGGGGCTTGTACTCAATTATGGGCCTGATGAGGGATGAGTAAAGAGGCACGATGACCTCCCCTGATCTAGATGTGAATCCCTTCATGATTAGGTGGGCTATATAAAATGTTTTCCTAACCACTTTGTCCACCTGGTTGTCAAATGAGAGATTGCTATCAACTTGGGTCTCCAGGTCCCTTATTACTTCTTCTGTACTTAATGGATTACCACCTATGTGGTAATTTGTGGGCACTTTGTTTTTGCCAAAGGGGATGACTATACACTTTTTGGCATTTAGCTTGAGGCCATGGCTCGGGCTCCAGTTGTCTGTTTCTATGAGGCCCTTTATGAGGATGCTTGTGTCGACTGGAGAGTCGATTATGGCGCCCAGTTTTCAGTCATCTGTGAACTTGGTCAGCCACAGTCCTTCCGTGTTGGCCTATACCTCCGAGAAATATATACCGAACAAGAAAGGTCCCAGGACTGAGCCTTGTGGGACACCACTTGTAACTGGTTTGGAGTCTGACATGGCTCCAGCAATTCTAACCATGTGGGTTCTGTCCTTGAGCCAGTTTGCAATCCATCTAGTGACATAGGGATTTATATTTAAGCTGGTGAGCTTATCTATAATGCCAGTGGCGTATTCTATCGAAGGCTTTTGCGAGGTCCAGGTAGGCTGTGTGGACCACCTTCCCCTCGTCAATGGCCTTGGTGACTGTTTCAAAGAAATCAACCAGGTTTAAGAGGCAGGATCAGCCCTTAACAAAGCGAACTGGGTAGGATCCAGTGTTTGTAGGTCCCCAATATCTTTACTTATGAGGTCCATGATGATCCTTTCCATAGCTTTGCAGACAAAGCTAGTCAGGCTTATGGGGCAATAGTTTCCAGGATCCATTGAGGCACCACCTTTATGGAGAGGGACCACTGTTGCTGTACGCCACTCTTTGGGCACATATCCTGTAGTAAGGCTGAGACTGAACAGTAGTTTTATGTTTGGGTTTAGCTCTTCTTGGAGTTCATGTAGGATGCAGCACGGGACACCATTTGGTCCCATTGATGATGTGTTTTTGCTTTGGAGAGGCGGCTCTTACCTGAGCATCTGAGATGTCAGGGGGCAGCACTCTGCTGGGATAGATATTTGCCCTTTTGGTGGGGAGGGAGAAGTTTCGCTGAACCTGTCAGCTAGGATGTTGGCAATGTCTGTGGGTTCGTGTATTTTTGTCATTTTGGACTAATTCTGAGCATATCTGGGAATTACCACCCAGGTTCCTAACATAACTAAAGAAAGCCTTGTGATTATCCTTAGTGTCCTGTGCAATTTTTCTCTCGAAGCTGGCCTTAGACAATTTTATGTGTGCCCATAGTGTTTTGCTAATACTGATCAGTGATGCCTTCCCTTTTTGGGATTTTGCTCTATCATTTAGTAGCTTCCTCCTTCTATTGTATAGTTTGTTTATGGCTGGGGTCCACCAGACAAGAAATCTGCCTTTGGAGGATTGGGTCCTGGTTTTATTTGGGATCGCATGATCCATGCATTCCTGAAGGTGTTCATAGAATGTGTTTATAAAGGATTCTGCGGTCTGGGCCATATTTTCCACAGGCCCGGGGGCTTTGAAGGATTCCACCTCAGTTTTGAGGAGTGTGAAATTTGCTTTAGAGAAGTTTTTCACTGTGGTTTTCTGGGCAGCGGGTGGGGTCGGGATGTGAATATCCAGTGAGATTAGTTTATGGTCTGATCTTACCAGTGAGGGATACACTTCTGGTCTGGAGCATAGAGTCCCCATGTTGGTGATGATCAGGTCCAGTATGTTTTCCCCTCTTGTGGGAGTGGTAACAAGTTGTTCCATAGCATTTGAGTTTATAAATTCAAGGAACCTTTGGGCTAGGGTGTTGGAGCTAGAGTAATGCTCCCAGTCTATCTTTGGGTAGTTGAAGTCACCCAATATAATGGTGTTTGGAGATACCTTCATATTTTCCAGTGTTCTCAGGAAGGCTGAGTGGGGTTCCTGGGTTTGGGAGGGTGGTCTGTAGCAGGCTATTAACTGGAAGGCAGTTTTACCCACTGTTAGTTACACATGGATTGTCTCTGATGCTTCGTGCTTTGCCACCAACCTGGAGGTGTGGGTATCTTTGATGAATATCGATACTCCCCCTCCTTTTGTGGTTCGGTCCAAGTTTTGGGGCCGAAAAGCATGGTATGAGGTATAACCTGGTAGTGCTGGGGTGCTCTTGGGAGCCCTGAACCAGGTTTCTGTTACTGCACAGATATCGATGTTCTCCATGCTAAGGAGAGTTTCGAGTGCATGCATCTTGAGTTTAGACTTCCGGCGTTGAGTAGCATTACTCTTAGTTTCTTATTCCTTGTGATATCTATGGAGGTGGGTTTGTCTTTTGAGCCTTGCCTAAAAAAGGCACTATGGGGGTAGCAAGAGCCTTTGCCAATATCCGAAAGCCCAGGGGTGACAGGTGCAAGCCGTCCCTAGAGAAGCTTCGTGACTTGTCGAGCATATCATCCCAAGCTGACAGGCATTGGATCCCCTTTGAATGACACCAGTACTTAAGCCAATTGTTGAAATTGATCATCTTGTCTTCATATTGTGGCATCATTCTTGGTGAGGGTAAGATGCTACTCAAGGTCAGGGTCATACCGGCCTGGGCTACATGCTCAGAAAGCTCCTTTATGTCTCTTTTCATGTAGTCCAGGGAGGTACGCCTCAGGTCATTCACACCAGCATGGACAATGACTGAGTCATATTTGTACTTGCCTTGGAGTGACCTGATTGCTTGTGTTATGTGGCGGATTCTAGCGCCCGACAGGCTGCTCACCATGACCCTCTCCTTGTTCAGCCTGGTGAGTGGGACGTCAGTGTGCCTGATGATAGAGTCACCTATTACAAGTGTATCACTGCCTGTTCAGTGTGGCAATGTGTATGTGTCTCATATATAGTGAAACCCCCATATCCCATGGCATTACCAACCACACTTTGGAGTCTGACTGTATGATAGGATGGTTGAACAAATAAGGCTGGGGTGCTCTCTGCAGCATTGAACCATGTGTCTGTCACTGCACAGATGTCAGCATTTCCCAGGTTTAAGAATGCTTGCACTCAGGGCAAAGTCATGTTCATAGGCTCATAGGTTCATAGGTTCATACTAGGCTATCTGCCCTAGGGCATTTATAAGCCTAGCCAGAATGTGTTTGGCTTTCGCCACCCATTTTAAATTTATTTTGCTATGCCCTTTTTCTAGGTTAGTATACTGTGCCTCTGTCTAACAGTGACACAGAAGTGATACCCGTGGTAAACCTACGATCTCCCATCCACTCATCAAGATTCCTCTTGAAGAGAGTCAATGAGGGACTCTGCCTAACCTGGACTGGGATTTTATTCCAGAGTGAAGGGAGCCTCTGGGTTATGAATCTGTCCCTCCAGCATGTCCTATTTATTTCAGTGCTGAGGTTCAAGTCTCTCGAGCACGTAGCTCGATGAGATTTGGATTTTCTAAAGTGCAGCATGTCCATTAATTCCGGGTTGGACATGGCTTTATACGTCACGCACAGATCGCCTCTGAACAGGCGGTATGCCACTGAGTAGAGCTGGAGTTTCTTTAACCGGGCAACATATGGCATCTGTTTGAGCCCTTTGATCCTCTTGGTGAGGTACTTTTGGGGTCTTTCCAGTTGCTGCAGGTGTCTGGTAAGGTACATCCCAAAAGGGGCTTGTACTCAATTATGGGCCTGATGAGGGATGAGTAAAGAGCACGATGACCTCCATTGATCTAGATGTGAATCCCTTCATGATTAGGTGGGCTATATAAAATGTTTTCCTAACCACTTTGTCCACCTGGTTGTCAAATGAGAGATTGCTATCAACTTGGGTCTCCAGGTCCCTTATTACTTCTTCTGTACTTAATGGATTACCACCTATGTGGTAATTTGTGGGCACTTTGTTTTTGCCAAAGAGGATGACTATACACTTTTTGGCATTTAGCTTGAGGCCATGGCTCGGGCACCAATTGTCTGTTTCTATGAGGCCCTTTATGAGGATGCTTGTGTCGACTGGAGAGTCGATTATGGCGCCCAGTTTGCAGTCATCTGCGAACTTGGTCAGCCACAGTCCTTCCGTGTTGGCCTATACCTCCGAGAAATATATACCGAACAAGAGAGGTCCCAGGACTGAGCCTTGTGGGACACCACTTGTAACTGGTTTGGAGTCTGACATGGCTCCAGCAATTCTAACCATGTGGGTTCTGTCCTTGAGCGAGTTTGCAATCCATCTCGTGACATAGGGATTTATATTTAAGCTGGTGAGCTTATCTATAATGCCCGAGTGGGGTATTGTATCGAAGGCTTTTGCGAGGTCCAGGTAGGCTGTGGACCACCTTCCCCTCGTCAATGGCCTTGGTGACTGTTTCAAAGAAATCAACCAGGTTTAAGAGGCAGGATCTGCCCTTAACAAAGCCGAACTGGGTAGGATCCAGTGTTTGTAGGTCCCCAATATCTTTACTTATGAGGTCCATGATGATCCTTTCCATAGCTTTGCAGACAAAGCTAGTCAGGCTTATGGGGCGATAGTTTCCAGGATCCATTGAGGCACCACCTTTATGGAGAGGGACCACTGTTGCTGTACGCCACTCTTTGGGCACATATCCTGTAGTAAGGCTGAGATTGAACAGTAGTTTTATGTTTGGGTTTAGCTCTTCTTGGAGTTCATGTAGGATGCAGCACGGGACACCATTTGGTCCCATTGATGATGTGTTTTTTGCTTTGGAGAGGGCGGCTCTTACCTGAGCATCTGAGATGTCTGGGGGCAGCACTCTGCTGGGATAGATATTTGCCCTTTTGGTGGGGGGAAGTTTGCTGAACCTGTCAGCTAGGATGTTGGCAATGTCTGTGGGTTCGGTGTATTTTTTGTCATTTTGGACTAATTCTGAGCATATCTGGGAATTACCACCCAGGTTCCTAACATAACTAAAGAAAGCCTTGTGATTATCCTTAGTGTCCTGTGCAATTTTTCTCTCGAAGCTGGCCTTAGACAATTTTATGTGTGCCCATAGTGTTTTGCTAATACTGATTAGTGATGCCTTCCCTTTTTGGGATTTTGCTCTATCATTTAGTAGCTTCCTCCTTCTATTGTATAGTTTGTTTATGGCTGGGGTCCACCAGACAGGAAATCTGCCTTTGGAGGATTGGGTCTTGGTTTTATTTGGGATCGCATGATCCATACATTCCTGAAGGTGTTCATAGAATGCGTTTATAAAGGATTCTGCGGTCTGGGCCATATTTTCCACAGGCCCGGGGGCTATGAAGGATTCCACCTCAGTTTTGAGGAGTGTGAAATTTGCTTTAGAGAAGTTTTTCACTGTGGTTTTCTGGGCAGTGGGTGGGGTCGGGATGTGAATATCCAGTGAGATTAGTTTATGGTCTGATCTTACCAGTGAGGGATACGCTTCTGGTCTGGAGCATAGAGTCCCCATGTTGGTGATGATCAGGTCCAGTATGTTTTCCCCTCTTGTGGGAGTGGTAACAAGTTGTTCCATAGCATTTGAGTTTATAAATTCTAGGAACCTTTAGGCTAGGGGTGTTGGAGCTAGAGTAATGCTCCCAGTCTATGTTTGGGTAGTTGAAGTCACCCAATATAATGGTGTTTGGAGAGACCTTCCTATTTTCCAGTGTTCTCAGGAAGGCCGAGTGGTGTTCCTGGGTTTGGGAGGGTGGTCTGTAGCAGGCTATTAACTGGAAGGCAGTTTTACCCACTGTTAGTTGCACATGGATTGTCTCTGATGCTTCGTGCTTTGCCACCAACCTGGAGGTGTGGGTATCTTTGATGAATATCGATACTCCCCCTCCTTTTGTGGTTCGGTCCAAGTTTTGGGGCCGAAAAGCATGGTATGAGGTATAACCTGGTAGTGCTGGGGTGCTCTTGGGAGCCCTGAAACAGGTTTCTGTTACTGCACAGATATCGATGTTCTCCATGCTAAGGAGAGTTTCGAGTGCATGCATCTTGAGTTTAGACTTCCGGCGTTGAGTAGCATTACTCTTAGTTTCTTATTCCTTGTGATACCTATGGAGGTGGGTTTGTCTTTTGAGCCTTGCCTAAAAAAGGCACTATGGGGAGGTAAGAGCCTTTGCCAATATCCAGCCCAGGGGTGACAGGTGCAAGCCGTCCCTAGCGAAGCTTCGTGACTTGTCGAGCATATCATCCCAAGCTGACAGGCATTGGATCCCCTTTGAATGACACCAGTACTTAAGCCAGTTGTTGAAATTGATCATCTTGTCTTCATATTGTGGCATCATTCTTGGTGAGGGTAAGATGCTACTCAAGGTCAGGGTCATACCGGCCTGGGCTACATGCTCAGAGAGCTCCTTTATGTCTCTTTTCATGTAGTCCAGGAGAGTGCGTCTCAGGTCATTCACACCAGCATGGACAATGACTGAGTCATATTTGCCTTGGGTGACCTGAGTGCTTGTGTTATGTGGATTCTAGCGCCCGACAGGCTGCTCACCATGACCCTCTCCTTGTTCAGCCTGGTGAGTGGGACGTCAGTGTGCCTGACGATAGAGTCACCTATTACAAGTGTATCACTGCCTGTTCAGTGTGGCAAAGTGTATGTGTCTCATATATAGTGAAACCCCCATATCCCATGGCATTACCAACCACACTTTGGAGTCTGACTGTATGATAGGATGGTTGAACAAATAAGGCTGGGGTGCACTCTGCAGCATTGAACCATGTGTCTGTCACTGCACAGATGTCAGCATTTCCCAGGTTTAAGAATGCTTGCACTCAGGGCAAAGTCATGTTCATAGGCTCATAGGTTCTTAGGTTCATACTAGGCTATCTGCCCTAGGGCATTTATAAGCCTAGCCAGAATGTGTTTGGCTTTTGCCACCCATTTTAAATTTATTTTGCTATGTCCTTTTTCTAGGTTAGTATACTGTGCCTCTGTCTAACAGTGACACAGAAGTAATACCCGGGGTAAACCTACGATCTCCCATCCACTCATCAAGATTCCTCTTGAAGAGAGTCAATGAGGCACTCTGCCTAACCTGGACTGGGATTTTATTCCAGAGTGAAGGGAGCCTCTGGGTTATGAATCTGTCCCTCCAGCATGTCCTATTTATTTCAGTGCTGAGGTTCAAGTCTCTCGAACGTGTAGCTCGATGGGATTTGGATTTTCTGAGGTGCAGCATGTCCATTAATTCCGGGTTGGACATGGCTTTATACGTCAGGCACAGATCGCCTCTGAACAGGCGGTATACCACTGAGTAGAGCTGGAGTTTCTTTAACCGGGCAACATATGGCATCTGTTTGAGCCCTTTGATCCTCTTGGTGAGGTACTTTTGGGGTCTTTCCAGTTGCTGCAGGTGTCTGGTAAGGTACATCCCAAAAGGGGCATTGTACTCAATTATGGGCCTGATGAGGGATGAGTAAAGAGGCACGATGACCTCCCCTGATCTAGATGTGAATCCCTTCATGATTAGGTGGGCTATATAAAATGTTTTCCTATCCACTTTGTCCACCTGGTTGTCAAATGAGAGATTGCTATCAACTTGGGTCCCCAGGTCCCTTATTACTTCTTCTGTACTTAATGGATTACCACCTATGTGGTAATTTGTGGGCACTTTGTTTTTGCCAAAGGGGATGACTATACACTTTTTGGCATTTAGCTTGAGGCCATGGCTCGGGCACCAGTTGTCTGTTTCTATGAGGCCCTTTATGAGGATGCTTATGTCGGCTGGAGAGTCGATTATGGCGCCCAGTTTGCAGTCATCTGCGAACTTGGTCAGCCACAGTCCTTCCTTGTTGGCCTGTACCTCCGAGAAATATATACCGAACAAGAATGGTCCCAGGACTGAGCCTTGTGGGACACCACTTGTAACTGGTTTGGAGTCTGACATGGCTCCAGCAATTCTAACCATGTGGGTTCTGTCCTTGAGCCAGTTTGCAATCCATCTAGTGACATAGGGGTTTATATTTAAGCTGGTGAGCTTATCTATAATGCCCGAGTGGGGTATTGTATCGAAGGCTTTTGCGAGGTCCAGGTAGGCTGTGTGGACCACCTTCCCCTCGTCAATGGCCTTGGTGACTGTTTCAAAGAAATCAACCAGGTTTAAGAGGAAGGATCTGCCCTTAAAAAGCCGAACTGGGTAGGATCCAGTGTTTGTAGGTCCCCAATATCTTTATTTATGAGGTCCATGATGATCCTTTCCATAGCTTTGCTGACAATGCTAGTCAGGCTTATGGGGCAATAGTTTCCAGGATCTGTTGAGGCACCACCTTTATGGAGAGGGACCACTGTTGCTGTACGCCACTCTTTGGGCACATATCCTGTAGTAAGGCTGAGATTGAACAGTAGTTTTATGTTTGGGTTTAGCTCTTCTTGGAGTTCATGTAGGATACAGCCCGGGACACCATCTGGTCCCATTGATGCTGTATTTTTTGCTTTGGAGAGGGTGGCTCTTACCTGAGCATCTGAGAAATCAGGGGGGCAGCACTCTGCTGGGATAGATATTTGCCCTTTTGGTGGGGAGGGGGGGAGAATTTTGCACTGAACCTGTCAGCTAGGATGTTGGCAATGTCTGTGGGTTCAGTGTATTTTTTGTGATTTTGGACTAATTCTGAGCATACCTGGGAATTACCACCCAGGTTCCTAACATAACTAAAGAAAGCCTTGTGATTATCCTTAGTGTCCTGTGCAATTTTTCTCTCGAAGCTGGCCTTAGACAATTTTATGTGTGCCCATAGTGTTTTGCTAATACTGATCAGTGATGCCTTCCCTTTTTGGGATTTTGCTCTATCATTTAGTAGCTTCCTCCTTCTATTGTATAGTTTGTTTATGGCTGGGGTCCACCAGACAGGAAATCTGCCTTTGGAGGATTGGGTCTTGGTTTTATTTGGGATCGCATGATCCATGCATTCCTGAAGGTGTTCATAGAATGCGTTTATGAAGGATTCTGCGGTCTGGGCCATATTTTCCACAGGCCCGGGGGCTTTGAAGGATTCCACCTCAGTTTTGAGGAGTGTGAAATTTGCTTTACAGAAGTTTTTCACTGTGGTTTTCTGGGCAGGGGGTGGGGTCGGGATGTGAATATCCAGTGAGATTAGTTTATGGTCTGATCTTACCAGTGAGGGATACACTTCTGGTCTGGAGCATAGAGTCCCCATGTTGGTGATGATCAGGTCCAGTATGTTTTTCCTTCTTGTGGGAGTGGTAACAAGTTTTTCCATAGCATTTGAGTTTATAAATTCTAGGAACCTTTGGGCTAGGGTGTTGGAGCTAGAGTAATGCTCCCAGTCTATGTTTGGGTAGTTGAAGTCACCCAATATAATGGTCTTTGGAGAGACCTTCATATTTTCCAGTGTTTTCAGGAAGGCCGAGTGGGGTTTCTGGGTTTGGGAGGGTGGTCTGTAGCAGGCTATAAACTGGAAGGCAGTTTTACCCACTGTTAGTTGCACATGGATAGTCTCTGATGCTTCGTGCTTTGCCACCAACATGGAGGTGTGGGTATCTTTGATGAATATCGATACTCCCCCTCCTTTTGTGGTTCGGTCCAAATTTTGGGGCCAAAAAGCATGGTATGAGGAATAACCTGGTAGTGCTGGTGTGCTCTTGGGAGCCCTGAACTAGGTTTCTGTTACTTCACAGATATCGATGTTCTCCATGCTAAGGAGAGTTTCGAGTGCATGCATCTTGAGGTTTAGACTTCTGGCGTTGAGTAGCATTACTCTTAGTTTCTTATCCCTTGTGATACCTATGGAGGTGGGTTTGTCTTTTGAACCTTGCCTAAAAAAGGCACTATGGGGGTAGAAAAAGTCTTTGCCAATATCCGAAAGCCCAGGGGAGACAGGTGCAAGCCGTCCCTAGCGAAGCATCGTGACTTGTCGAGCATATCATCCCAAGCTGACAGGCATTGGATCCCCTTTGAATGACACCAGTACTTAAGCCAATTGTTGAAATTGATCATCTTGTCTTCATATTGTGGCATCATTCTTGGTGAGGGTAAGATGCTACTCAAGGTTAGGGTCATACCGGCCTGGGCTACATGCTCAGAGAGCTCCTTTATGTCTCTTTTCATGTAGTCCAGGGAGGTACGTCTCAGGTCATTCACACCAGCATGGACAATCACTGAGTTATATTTGTACTTGCCTTGGAGTGACCTGAGTGCTTGTGTTATGTGGCGGATCCTAGCGCCCGACAGGCTGCTCACTGTGACCCTCTTCTTGTTCAGCCGGGTGAGTGGAACGTCAGTGTGCTTGACGATAGAGTCACCTATTACAAGTGTATCACGTGTGTTGTTTAGTCTTAAGGGCTGTGACTGTTTGGCACACTGGCTTTGTGAGATATGTGTTGCACGTGTTTTGTTTTGGGGTTCCGGCTGCTTGGCTGTCTGCTTTGGAGGTCTCTGCCGCTTCGGCAGATCTTTATTTAGAGCCTCCGAGTATGTTTTTGTGTGAGTATGTGTTTGGTTTGCTGTTGTGGTAGGTCTATGTGAGACTGGAATTGTAGTGAGTGTGGTTTCCTTCTCCTCCTGACTGGTTATGCCAGTACTTAGTTGAGAGAGCTTAGCCTCCAGTTTGGCTATATGGTTGCAACTCTCACATGTGTTGGAATTTGTTGGGAGGAAGAGAGGGTTGTCTGTGTACATGAGGCAGTTGTAACATTGCCTTAAGATTCCCAGATTCACCAGCTGGACCAGAGAGGAGATTGACAACTGACCTTTGGACATGCTAGAATAATATTGGGAATTCCTTAATAATTGAAAACCAGGGCCAGTGGGGAGTGAGGGTGTAGTGCTTTTAATTTTTAGTGCTGAGTTATATAATTGCTTTAGTGAGCAAATGCCAGGTAACTTAAGTGCAATGTGTTACAGGTAACTTAAATGCAAAAATGACAAACAGTAACTTTCTTTCAAGTGAAACAAGGAAATAAGTACAGTAAGTAATGCAGATATCACTAGTGATCCACAGAAGCACTGAGAAGCCGCGTATTAGGTGGAATTAGCGTTCCAGGGAAATAACAAGCAAACAAACAACAAGCATATAAACAAAGCTAGATTCAGCAGGCCTGGATCTAGTCTATGCTACACCAAACAAGGTGTACCAATTTCAGTAAGATACAGTTCAAATATTCAGGCACTATAAACCTTTAACCAGAAAGTCCCAGCTCAGAAGGCAGAGTCCAGCCTCTTCTCCCACAAGAATGCAGACCACAAACCTTCTTAATGTAAAATAACTGGCCTGAGGCCCAAATGATTAAACCAGAACTAATACACTTTAAGAATAACAGACACTGGGCTCTCAATCAGCAGTTCCCAACTTAGAAGGATGAAAGCTATTTGTCCTGCCACCACAGTGCATGCCACAAACCTTCCTAATGTAAAACAACTGGTCTGAAGCCCAAGTGCTTAATCCAAAAGACTTAGAATGATAGCTACACTTTAATCAAGTTACTACCAAGCAGTAATAAATACAATTGAATACTTTAGAGAATGCCTGGATTAGTGCTCAAGTTACACAAACAAAGCTAGATCCAGCAGGCCCGAATCCAGTCTATGCCACAGCAAACAAGGCGTACCAACTTCAGTAAGAAGCAGTTCAGATATGCATGCACTATAAGCCTTCAACCAGAAATTCCCAGCTCAGAAGGGCAGAGTCCAGCCTCTCCTCCCACAAGAGTGCAGGCCACGAACCCTCTTAATGTAAAATAACTATCCTGAAAGCCCAAGTGCTTAAACCAGAATTAATACACTTTTAGAATAACAGACACTGAGCCCTCAATCAGCAGTTCCCAACCTAAAAGGATGTAAGCTACCTGTTCTGCCACTACAGTGCAGACCACAAACCCTCCCAGTGCAAAACAACTGGTCCGAAGCCCAAGTGTTTAAACCAAAAGGCTTAGAATGAGTTACACCAAGCAGTAATAAATACAATTGAGTACTTTTAAGATGATGCAAAAGTAAAAAAAAGTAGGTAGAAACACAAGTACAGTAAAAGCAGATGAAAAATGTATTTATTTTTTTTTCTGAACAAGTGCTGAGATCAAAGAAACAGATTTGAGTGCTGAAACTAGAAAACTGGCTAGTTATAAGAAAAAAAAAACTAAGCTTGAAGGCTTCCCTCCAACACAGAAGGGCTTGGGGGCTCAGAAGCCTACAAATAGTCTATACCACTTAACAGGAAAGGCAGGAAACAAGCTTAATTTTTTTTTGTTTCCCAGATGCTCTCTTTGTACACAGTAGGAGTGCCTGAAATCAGAATATGATCTCACTGCACTCAGTTGAGTGAGCAAATGAGATGGGCTGAGAAGGAGTATCCAAACACAAATTTACAAGAGTTGCAGGCAGTTGCAAGGCCACTAAGATTAACACCAAATCAAAAACAGGGAGGGTGGGTGGCACTAACTGAAGAGCAGAGTGAAAACTTCCATTTCAGTTAATATTCCTTCCTCACAGTTAAAATCAATTTAAATACTGTATTTTTTTTGAAAAAAAAAAGAGCAGATAAAGGTACTTAAATTCTCTTATACGTCCAGTTGAATATAGCAAGTTCTTAGCCGGCCAAAGCTGAGGTTTTTAAGCAGAAAATATTTCACACTGTACCACTTAAATAGGCAAGGGCAGGAAATCAAAGAATGTGACTACCCCCACACCAGTAATTACTAGCAAATAACAAAATTCAGCAAACACTGACTAACTTCCAGTTGAGTTAATATTCCTTCCACACAGTTAAAATCAATTTAAATACTGTGTTTTTTTTAAAAAAAAAGAGCAGATAAAGGTACTTAAATTCTCTTATATGTCTAGTTGAATATAGCAAGTTCTTAGCCGGCCAAAGCTGAGTTTTTTAAGCAGAAAATATTTCACACTGTACCACTTAAATAGGCAAGGACAGTAAATCAAAGAATGTGACTACCCCCACACCTGTAATTACTAGCAAATAACAAAATTCAGCAAACACTGACTAACTTCCAGTTCAGCTAATATTCCTTCCACACAGTTAAAATCAATTTAAATACTGTATTTTTTTTTAAAAAAAAGAGCAGATAAAGGTACTTAAATTTTCTTATACGTCCAGTTGAATATAACAAGTTCTTAGCCGGCCAAAGCTGAGGTTTTTAAGCAGAAAATATTTCACACTGTGTAGACTCCTAGCATTTAGCAGCATGGCCTTCAATGTGTGCTGTGCTGACAGTTGTATGTTGGTAGTGATAACCTCACCACTTTTCCTAATGAAGGGACTAAGGGATGGTGAGAACCATTGCCAGACACGTGAAGGCCAGTTGAGACAGATGGAGGCCATCTCTGGCAAAGCATCATGGTCTGTTGACCATATCCTCCCAGGCTGTCAGGTACTGGAACCCCCTGGAGTATCACAAGATAACAGGCCACATGTTAAGATCAATCATTTCCTGATTGTATTGTGGCATCAGTCTGGGTGACAATGGAATGCTGCATAAGGCTAGGATAATACCTACCTGGGACACATAATCTGTGCGTTTACTCATGTATCACTCCATATAGTCCAGGGAATTACACCTCAGGTCAGACACACCGACAGGGAATGTGACAGACGTATGGCAGTACCTGCTGGTGAGAGGAGTGTGTATGTGATATGGTGGATTCTGTCACCTGACACTCAAATAACTGTGACCATCCACCTATTACAGCCTGGTGAGAGGCACATCAGTGTGTCTCACAATGGAGTCTCCTATGTGTAATATGTTTGATACGGGGTGACGCCTTCATGGCTGTGGGACACAGGTGTGTGGCTGTGTGTGGTATGTGCTGTGTAGGGCTGTGGCATTCGCATGTGGCTTTATCTCAGTGGTCTCCTTTATTTGTGGATGTGTATGTTGAGGATGTCTACATATATGTGTGTGTCTTGTGTAGGTGTGAGTGGTGTGTGAGATGTACTGATTGTGTCAACATGTTTGGGGACAGATATGCAGGCCTGAAAGGGAGATAGCATGGAATGTAGGTTCCTAATGTCATTGCATCTCTCACACAGTATGTTCCATGGTGGTGTTTGTAGATGGTTGTCCATCCATGTACATGAGGCAGGTGATACACTGTGTCAGGATGCCCATATCAACTGACCATAGTGAAGCACAGGTGGGGTTGTTGGGGGCTGAATCTATACAATTGAAATGAAGAAAACATACCTGTATTGCTGAAGGCTCCAAGCATAAATGCAGAAATGTAGTAGGAAAAAATCCTCGGTTCCGCCACAACTGTAAAAATGTTAGAAACAAACTTTAATCTTCAGAAAAACAACAAAAACAGGAACACAGTAAAATTCCCTAATAAGCGCTTTCGGCTTATTAACCTTCATCAGATCATGGCTTACTAGCCTTCATCAGATCATAGCTATTGGACAGTCAGAAGGTGGTGTCATCAGACAGGAGAGTGTAGTGACTATGGCAACTGTGGCTGTAGACACTAGCCATAGCCAGAGAGCTGGTGAGGTCCCACACAGGCAGATTGACAGGCATGCTCGAAGGAGGACTGCTGCCCATCCAGTACCTGTCAGAGATGTCACAGCACGTGTCATCTGACACATGATTCAGTCCATCATGGAGGAACAGGCACCTTGTGAACGGTACACCAGATGGATGCTCAGGGTCATGGAGGCCACACTGTGTGGCATGCATGATTCCATCCACAGCATTGGTGGTGCCTTATGTCATTTTGATGATGTAGTGGCTAGACGGTAGGATGAGATCTGGTCAGTCCTTAACCATGCAATGTTTGTGCTTGAAAATGTGGTGGGAATAGGGTGTTGGACACATGGCTGTAGGTCAGCAACAACATGAGCTGAGAGTCCATGGAGCCATTCAGTCACACTCCCATTGTGGCAGTACCACCAACACTACTGAAGAGAGGGTGCTGTTTACATCACAACATGGCAGGCCATGGGCATGTGGTTCTGGGCAGTCCCATGAGGGACACAGAAACAGCAGACATCGGTCACCATCAGCAAGTAGTACCGCATCTGGCATTGGGCATGGTGCCAGTGCCACTCCTGGCAGAACTTGTTCCCCATGTTTGTGGCTGAAGACAGTGAACTGAACATTCTGCCATGTATGGTACACAGCTGTCCAACATACTCTCATGTAGGGCTGGTACATGGCTCGACTGTGTACATGCACACACTCACACATCACTGTCACATGCAGGTCACCACCAGGTACACACAGCTCCTCTCCATGGCCCAGCTGACCAGCACCCCTCCATACACACACACACATACACACACACACACACACACACACACACACACACACACACACACACAGTGTCAACTGTGTGGCACAGCCTAGGCCTTTGGCAACTGCACACCACACCCTGTGCATGTGATGATACCTGTGCCAAATCCCTGTCAGCCATACCATCAATGCAGGGACATGCTAATATGTGTCTGATGCACAGGGTGAATATAGTACACTTAATGGCAGTTTGTAGTGCAGTAATGTTATGCCCTATAAGGTGCTGTCTGCTGGCAATTTTCATGCATACACATCAATGCGTATGTACCTTTGTGCCATGATATGGGGGACTGACTGTTGTCACTCAGACCTTATTCTGCTTTTGTTCCAGGTGTCTGTGTGTCTATGCCGTGGGGACCTGCTGCCAATTCATCAGCTCAGGATGGCATAGTGGCAACACAGAAATGTGATATCACCAAGACATGGCTATATATGTGCATGGTTGCCTAGGTGCATATGTGTAGTACACTATGTGGGGGACAATGGGGGTGGACAGCATAATCTTGCATGCCCTTGACACAGCATGCCACTCCTGATACATGTCACCTGGGAGTTCTGTAGGATCACATGTTCATAGGATCATAGAAGGTTAGTAGGGTAATGGCCCTGGGTCCCTTCCAAGCCTAGCCATTACTTTATCCCCAACAGAATCATGGATCAGCACCTGTTGCCCCTGTCATTGAGGGATACAGGTGCCACCCCTGGGATGGATTTTTGTTTTCCCATCCACTCATTACGGCTGCACTTGATGAGGGTCTGCATGGTATTCTGTCTGACATATCTGGGAAGTGCATTCCTGAGACTGGGTAGCCTCTGTGAGACAAACTGGCTCTCCAACAGATTTTGTTGATGTTGTATATCAGATTCAGGCCTGTTGTGCTGGTAATGCATGAAGAGTTAGACTCACACATATCGGCCAGCTGTGGAAGGGCTGGGCACAACATTGCCATCTAGGCATGCCACAGCCCACCTGTGGACAACCTGTCCTATACCGAGTTGGACACTACTGTTTCGAGGCTGTCTGCATGGAACAGATGTTGGAGGCCATGTATTACCTTTGTGAGTATTACTATGGCCTTTCCAGTTTCTGCAGATGTCTGGATAGGTACATACTAAATTGGCCATGGTACTAAATTATTGTTGTACTGACCGAGGACTACACAGTGATAATGTCCACCTTTTATCTGGATGCACTCCCTTTACCTATGTGATAAACTATGTACCAGGCTTTTTTGACCACTACCGCTACTTGATGGCTGAATGCAACAGTGTTATCAACCTGAGTACCCAAGTCTCTCGACACAGGTTGTGTGTTTATGGGGTTGCCATTGATATTTGAAATAGTGTGGCCATGCCCTTGCCATATGGTATGATGGTATTGTTTTTTGTGTTCAGTAAGAGGACAGGACCTTGCCACCATTCCATACCCGATGTAAGACCTCATTGCAGTGTGTAAACATCAGATGGTGGGTCAATAACAGACAACACACAACTTACAGTCACCACAGCCTTAGGCAGTACCTCCAAATATGGGTGATGGCAGTTAGCATTCATGCCTAGATACATGTGGGTCATTGGGGGCAGTAGCTACTCACAGGGCCCTCCACATGTGTATATGTTGCACAGACATAACCAACACAGAGTAGGGTTGCCATCTTATCAAATGTGCAATGTGGGACATTTCCTGTAGTATTGTAAGAGTTGGCATGACAAACCATACCCACAGCAATTGCAACGGACAGGACTTCTCTTAGTATTCCAATATGACAGCTTATTTTTGTCACATTTCCATAGCTTCTGCTATTTCACATAACATTAAGGTGTTTCTGATGTACAATAACTGCTTTATGCAACTATTACACAACTTTAGGAAATGTTTGTTGTTGTACACTCTTGAGACCTCTGTATTGTTTGAGTTGTTTTCACAGGTCACTCCTGGCCAAACATGGACTGCAACCTGCAGGGTGGGACAGGTCGTGGTCATACCTCTCACCTGTACAGATTTCTGCAGAATGTTCTGATATTTGGCACATATTTTTGGCCCATTTTTCATAACATTTTGGTTTTCTGACAAATTAGTGGCAAATCATTAAAGACTGAAGTTAGACAACAATGACAGATATTTTATTTTCAGACTTCATACCCTTCCAAAATTTCATGTTACTGCACAACCTGTTATGCTATCAACTTTCTATTTTTGTAAGAGCGATATTTAAAAACTGCCCCTATTATTTGGCCTTTTTCCCACTTTTCTGTATGGCTTTATCAAGATTTTTTGCTCTAAGGGGTTGAGAAGTATGATGGTGGATCTAACACAGCCATACTGCTGCAAGGGGATATGCATTCACACATGCAGAAAGCTCCCTGCTTTGGAAATAGAACCCCTATCTATCTAGTTATATACACTCTAATACTACATACATATCTCATGTGCCACAGAGCTTACATGCCTGGTGAGTGTCTAACGGTGCTTCTAAGGTGAATGACAGCAGCAGGCCCTCTAAAGTAATCCAATGGGGGTTAACAGGCCCTCAAAATGGTATAACCATCACACACACACAAGGCAGCCACACTGCTACAGGGGATATGCCTCACACACAGAGTTGCCAGTTGTGAGATTAGAACCCCTACCTATCTAGTTATATGCACCATAGTACTATGTATTTATCACATGTCCACAGAACTTATGTCCCTGGAGAGTGTCGAATGGTGCATCTAAGGTAAATGACACCAGCAGGCCCTGTAATGTAATCAAATGGGGGGGGGGGTTAACAGGCCTTAAAATGTATTGGCATTGCACACACATAGTCAAGACATACACACACACACACACACACACACACACACACACACACACACACACACACACACACACACACACACACACACACACACACTGAGCTACCATTGCTAGGATCAAAACCCCTACCTATCAAGCTACATATATTATATTGGTACGCACTTATCACATGTGCCACAGACCTCATGTGTTTGGAGAGTGTCTAATGGTGCATCTAAAGTGGATGACATTAGCAGGCCCTGTAAAGTAGGCCAGTAGGGGGGTTTACAGGTAGGCACAGGCTTTAAAATGTATTGGCATTGTGCATACATAAGCAGGAACTAAACACAGCTGCAAGGAGATACATTTACTCACACTCCCTGCGGTGACATTGCTGGGATTAGCACCATTACCTATCTAGCTATTTCCACTATAATGCTATGTATTTATTGCATGTACCACAGAGCTTATGCATTTGGACAGTGTCTGCCACTACTGTTGGGGTGGATGATATTATTAGCTGCTGACAGGTAGGCAACTGTTGTGGAGGACACTGGTAACAGGGCCATAAAATGAATGACCATTGCACAAACATAGGCCTGCTGGGCATGTGCATTCTGCTGTATATTGAATATATACACAAACACACAAGGCAGCCAGTATGAGATTGGAACATCTAACTGCCTGCTATCACACACTACTGCTCACCATCCTATTTGCATGTGCCACTGGTTGCAGCTGATGTACAATATATATATATATATATATATATATATATATATATATATATATATATATATATATATACATATGTGTGTGTGTGTGTGTGTGTGTGTGTGTGTGTGTGTGAACTATATAGGTGTCTATACTAAACTCAACAAATCCAGATATGCAGTATCTTAATCTTATATGTGCCACATACAGATAGATAAGGGTAATCATGTCTGATAGGGATAGGGAGAGACAGTTGAGATATACATAGCTTTCTGTATGCACAGAAATATATGGACATCACAGTTCTATAATCAGATGTGGGTTCAGACATGGGCTGAAATTAGCTAAGTGTAAGAGCATACTCAGTATGATCATCATTAATTACAATGGGATTCCAGGCCAGAACTACCTGTACAACAGTACAGGATTTTTTGTGCTACAGCCAGTTGTCTGCTGGACCTGGTGGAACAGTCCAACACCTCCCTGATATACTGCCTGAGGGATTTCCTGGCTGTCTGCTGTCTGTAATAGCTGACCCATATGTATGGAGTGTATGCGTGTATTGGACTGAGCAGAGTTTTGCCTAATATGTCTGGTACATTTTACATAGCACTGTGATTTCTTGATACGTCAGTGGCAGATCATTATAGACTGATGTGAGGAAATGCTGACAGGCATTTGAGTTACCAACTCCATACACTGCAGGGAACCTATACTACTACATGAACTGTTGTATTCTGCACTTTCTACATTAGTAGTTCCTCCTTCCCCTTATACGTGGGCCTTTGTCCTGCCCTGCTCCAGTTCCTGACTTTGTCCACAGTTGCTGCTATATGTAGTTGTAGGTATGCTGTGACTGGTGTAAGAGATGTAACATCACACACAGGGTTATGGACTACACAGCTCTGACTGTACCTGTTTTACAGGTTGTCCAGCATAGTGACCTATATGTCTGCTCTGCTTCTCAGACATTTGTCTTGTA
This sequence comes from Protopterus annectens, assembly GCF_019279795.1. Taxonomy (NCBI): domain Eukaryota; kingdom Metazoa; phylum Chordata; order Ceratodontiformes; family Protopteridae; genus Protopterus; species Protopterus annectens. The sequence goes on from NC_056739.1 coordinate 704,452,133, forward strand.
CTGTTATTATAAGGCTACATGTTGCCCAAACCTCTCATACTCTTACAGCCATTAATGTGGACAGGGCTATATATAACAGTGGGACATAGGCCCAAACATGGCGACAGGATTTTAATATTGCTCTTACAATCTTAGACAGTTGGTGGAATGGTTTTGTATTAGCATACGTTTTCCATTGGGTATGAAGTCTGCATCTCACCTGTCTGTTACTAGTTTCTCACAGCAACCTTTAGTCATTTTCCAGTAGTTTGTCAGAAAACTGCAAATGTCATGACAAGCAGAACAGATATATGAGCCATAAATGTGGACATTCTGTTACACTCTATACATTTGTGGGGTATGGATGGTGCCACTGACTTGTAAGTACTGACACAGTTACATGACAGCCTTTATATCCTGCTACTACACTGACTTGTTACAACTTACTGTTCTACTAGTCACCATCTAGGTTATGGAGGGCTGTATACTGTCCATATCCATGGTCCTCTGTCCCTCCATTGTGTCTGTCTTTGTCCACCTTTCTTGCAGTAAGACATACTGACATACGGACAGTCTGTAGAACTCTATAGCTGTAGCTCACATGCAAAACAGTTGGTGAAGCCAGTCTTGAACCATATACCCCATCAACCATGGTAATGCACTTACCCGATAAGCCACAATAGCCACCAGGCAGTGCAGTTTACCTCCTGACAATATCAACTACAGACAAACATAGCACTTTGACCCCTGCGTGTATGGAAAATGGTACATGTCACCAGGTTAATTGGGACAGCCCAGGGACTGTGTGGTCTGTTGGTATTACATTGCAAACATACTGTGACTATAGTTGTATGGAGACACACATGTGTTGGGGGTAGGGGACTCTATCATTGACAGCCAAGCATCTGTTCTGTGACCTCACTGTATGTCATTCCCTCGCATAGTGCATTGGGTTTTGCTGGCTTGGGGCCTACTGCATTTTAAGAGTTGGCCAGTATTGGATGGAGAGTTCCTGTTGTCCCACACAGCTGTCAGTTGTCTGCAACTATCCCAGTAGCCCTCTCTATTCCCTTGCATGCATGTGGCTGGTCCATACATATGCTACCACAGTCTACTACCCCATTAATTTCTTGTAAAGAAGGGTGACTTACCGTGTGCCATCAGTGGTTGAGATAACAGTGCTTCAGGGCTGTCTCTGTCTAATGCATGCTGTTCAAAGCCAATACATGGTATGGTACAGGTTGTGTGGTATGTCTGGCATCCTTTTTTACTATGTATGTGAGTGGGAGTGAGGTGTCAGTCCCTGGGACTATAGATTGTCAGCCCATGTGGTAAGAGTTGCCTCTTTGCCAAGGCTAGGGCATACTGGGCATGGCTATATTTGCCTACAAGGATAGGCTCAGTGGGTTCCTCCTCCAAGTCCCCTTGTGGCTGTGGGGACCTTGGCACTGGTGGGGGGGGGGGGCTGTGTGTCCCTTCCCTGTGATGTTCCTGCCGCAGCTGTTTCTGCAGGATCATATTGTGCAGCATAGCACATACTGTGAACATGTGTGCACATATAGCTGGGCAGTACTGCAGGGCTCCACCAGATATATCAATGCAGAGTAACCATGACATGAGCAGCCCAAACACATGCTCTATGATGTTCCTAGTCTGTGCATATGCCTCATTATGGCATTGTTCAGTAGGTGTGTGTGCATTTATGGTGGGTGTCATCATCCACAGTTCTAGTGCATAGCCAGCATCCCCTGGTAGATGGCTGTATGGGATGCCCCCCCCCCAGCAAACATCTGGTACACCTGTGAGGCATTCCAGATTATTTAGGGTTTGTGATAGCTGCCAGGGCTGCCAGTACACACATTCATGATAATGCCCTGGATATTGCAGATGAACTGGAAGTTGATGGAGTGATACCCATTGCGGTTGATGTAGACCCTACCCTCTTCATTTGGTGGTGCTTTGTTGTGCACATGAGTGCAGTCTATGGCACCCAGTACCTTAAGGTAGTGTGCTACACAGTGGAAGAGATGCATATTGCTGACCCTCTCCTCAGGGGTGTGGGGTAAATAAATGTGCTTACTGGCATGTGATTGCATGGCATCTAGGAAGTGGTGGAGTATCCTAGCTGCAGATGCCTGTGAGATCCCCCATTATATCTCCAGTTGGCCTTTGAAAAGTATCTGTAGCTAATATTCTAAGGGCTACAGATACCCTTGTTTGCACTGGGATGGGCTCCCCGCTGTTGGCTCTGGATCTGTGTTGAGGGCAGCAGAGCTTGGTGAGTTCTTGTAGTATGTCCCTGCCCGCCCTGTAACACTCTAGAGTCTCCCACTCATGTAGCCACAGGAAGGTCACCCTGGGTCTGAACACTCTTCTCCTTCTCAGTCTGGGCCCATTGTCAGCATCATCATCTTCACTGACCTCAGCCTCAAGTACATACAGATGTAGCAAAGCAGCAGCAGCCCCTAGCATTTTGTCAGCTAACATTCCCAAGTGTGTACTCCAATGGTGCAGAGTATGTGGGAAAATCAGATTGTAGGGTATAAGCATACTTTATAGTGGTGTGCTGCAGTTGCAGCTTGTGTGATTGGCTCATTATGCTGCATTCTACCTGATAGGTATAGCAATGGGGTTTTGACTGGGCCAGTGTCTGTTGAACAGGGCTTATCAGTCATTAGTACCTGATTGACTTTCTCAGGCAATTTTTTCAAACTTTTTTTTTCCTATTTCTTTCACTGCTAAGCACTGTGGGGTCCTACAACCACAGTCACACTCAGTTTTTATAAAACTAGCTAAAACATGCTCAACAGCATCAGGCACACCCCCCTGGTTAGCTGTACTTAGCTGAGTGCAAACAAGCACCACTAAACTCCAGTCCACTTTAACATACTGTGACATACCCCCTTGTGATATCAGCTACATGTTCTGCCTACACCAACACGGTTCTAGCCCTACCATTGTTTGTACCTGTGGGCACGGTGGCTCTTTTTGTTATTCAATAACCCTGGCTCATTTACATACAGCTAACTGCGCATACCTTGGATACTGCACTACACCAAGACCTGTCCCTTTACCAACCACTGTAACCTGCCATTGTATGACTGCCTGCTGGGAACTATAATGAAATACTTTTGCAAATGTCTAATTTTCATTGTATAAACGTTTTAAATATTTGGCATAACGGCATGTTTGCACGTCGCTGTGCACCACTTAAACATGATATATATATATATATATATATATATATATATATATATATATATATATATATATATATATATATATATATATATATATATTAAAAATATATATTTTTATTACATTGCATTGCTTTTTGGAATTATTAGCCATAGTTTTGGTCATTTGCATGCCTACTGTGCACTGTCCACCCTTTTTTTGGATTTTGCACCCCCCCCTGTTTAAATTTTACAGTCCAGTACACAGTTTCTAACCACATACTTTTCCTACACTAACATGGCACCTACACAGGTGCCTTTCTGCTTGATGAATCACAAATCAACCTAATTATTATGGTTTTCACCAGCTTATGAGGTGATTTGGATTTCATGGACACCTCCATGTCTTCACACTCATGCACACCTCTCAGCCTTGTTTCCTGGATTGCTCAGTGACCATGTTAAGTGTTCAGGCAGCAACACTATTCCTACACAGAGAATTACTTCATGTAAGCTTTATTGAATTCCAGCCAATGATTACTTAGGTTTCTTAAACCTGGTTTAGAAAGGAGGTATTACATAAAATTTTGATGAGTTTTATTCAACACTCACTAAGATAGCCAAAGTTTTGCCTCAAGAGTAGCAAGATGACAAAGCTCTTTTAAAGGCAAAAGTGTTTATCCATTTGAAAAGGTTTTTTTTTACCAAAAAAAATTTTTTTATTTTTTTAAATTTTAAATAA
>NC_056739.1:704456529-704489396 GCF_019279795.1 Protopterus annectens
AAACTATGGTTTCCTAATGGCAAATATGCCATACTCTGGAGTAAACCACCCAGCATGAACAAACAAGGCTCCTCAGTAGCAGATGTCAGACATACCCCTGATGATTGTCTGGGGGATAGGTAGCATGCCCTGAGAATCACCTCTGTGTATTCGGTTGACAGGAGGAAGTGAAATCTAATTACATGTGTATCAAAGGCCAGGGTAGCATATGGCTAGGCTGCTGTAGGCCCCAGGGACAATAGTGTATTACCTACTTATGACACAATGCACACAGACATGTACACAGTGCAATATCTGCTATGTGAGGTGGAATGAGTGTGACAGTGAATGTGTGCAAGGTCTGTGATGGTGTGATAGCTAGGTGTGAGGTTGTTTCTTTCATGGTCGCTTGTGTCCTAAGTGTGAGGCCAGAGAAAGATGTGTCAGTTATTAGGATTCAGACATAGTAGGATGGTATATTTTGTGATGTAGTTATTTGTCTATGACTGTGGCGTCCCATCATAGGCTGAAGCAATACATGTATGCTCAGTAAGTGGTACTGCTGGTGAATCCAGCCGACATTTGAACTGTTGTACCACCTGAAGCTGTAGGCCTAAACAGCACAGTATGGTGTATGTTCACATTCCGTGGTAACACTGTCTTGTGTGTTTCCTGCAGTCTGCACAGATCACATTCCTCAGGCATAGGTATCTGTAAGTAGGGGCACACAGTACTGTAAGGCACATAATAAATGCTCATCTGTGTTAGCATACATTTGTGTGTTGTATGAATGTCTGATGTGTGTGTAATGATGCCTGTACCATGTCCGCAATCTCATGTGTGATGCAGGGTTTGCGTGACTACCTAGCAACATGTATACTCTGTTACAGCAGTATGCCAGCTATATTAAAAACTGTGCACATATGTTAGGTAGGGGTATGGCATCAACGACTAGGGTTGCTTACTGGTTATACTGTAACTGTACTTCACATTCATTGCAATGGATGACATATTTCTGCATGCATTAGCTTGATATGTATCCCCCTGGCAAGGCTGTGCATTGGATCCCAAATAATGAGCCAAGTACTGGTGTATACTGGTGTGTCATATGGAGTGTGGCAGGCACTGTCAACCAGTTGTGGGCTGAGCACTGATATGTGGTATTGAATGTGTGTATCCTCTGACAGATGAACAGATGCTATATATGGCAGTTAACTGATATCTGTACTGTATAATGTTGTGTGCCACATGACTTGCTCACACATATCATTTACTTGTCTTCCAGGCCTACGGCTCATCACAGGAACCCCTGCTACACAGCTGCACAGGAACAGAAAATCCACCACAGCCTGGTACAGCACTATAACCTGCTGTTTTCAATGGCCAGCCAGCACCAGCAGGAGCGTACTGCACTGTGGCAAGAACTTGTTCATTGGGTAAATGACATAGGCATGCATAACCGGACATATGAGCAGGTACACCATCACTGCAGTGATTTAATTAGACATGTCCAGTGGCATGCATCTGATATCTCCAGACATCAGCTTGCCACAGGTAGTGGGGTGGCCATACATCCCCCCCTCACCAGAGTGGAGGAACTGCTGCTAAGTGTGGTGGCTCCTGGCCTACAGCAACAACAACATCACACATGTGTCGTCATGGAGGCCGGAGCCACCCAGCATAGTGACATGGAGCGTGCAGGTAACATGCTCTAGCTGTAGACTACTGTTACCTGTATTGTTAGATTATGCATGTGTGAGATGTGTACTGAGTTTAGCAGTTGTGCTGCCTATTGTGTGCAATACTGATAATTTGAATAGTATCTATAAACCTATGCCTGTTGTTCTACTGTAGTTTAACACACTCACAGTAGCAATGCCACGGTTGTGGCCACTGGCAAACTGTGTCTTATCCTTGCAGGTCCCTCTGGTGTGACAGCAGGGCAGACGTTACATGCTGGTGAGTGTGTTAACACTTTAAACTTGGTATTGAACTGTGCATGTCATAGGTGAGGTGTAGGCAATGTACACATAACACACCTACGCATAATGCATGCTGTGCATGTTTGCTGTGAGACGTGAAATATCTCAGTAATGTCAGTAGCTGCCTCAATCACATGCAATGCACAGAGCATCAGACAGAAATGTGGCAACACTGTACTTCACATTGGATAGGCATAGTTGACACACATGTACACAGAATAACAGTTTGTCATACGCAGTACACCTCAACATGCTACACATAGTGTAACCGGACACCCGCTGCCAGGTCACACTTCAGTATCCCACATCTCATCCACACACCAGGCATACCATACCTGAGGGGTAGGGGCCTAGCATGGGGCTGTGCAACACTCCTCATCACATAACACAGTCATGTTAGGCAATGCTCCCGATTGGACACCTCACACACCCTTGTGCAATGTGGATGTGTAATTGTGAACTTAGCCACGGCACTGCGGTTCAGGTACAGTATGCTAGGCGGTGGTCTAGCACACTTTAGTGGCCTTGAGTGACCACATGATGCATGATGATGATGGCTAATGGTACTACATCCCATACTGTTACAATGGCCATGTCCAGGATTGGTATCTCATCATGTATGATTGCACCACTCATCCCATGTGTGTACATAGCATGCATGTGCTACACCTATGTCCACAATTATCTGCTGCAGACACAGACACTGCAATCAGACATGGAAAGCCATGTGACACACAGATAACACATGCAGCCATGGTATGTATACCTGTGTGTGATGGTGCACAGGACATTGCAGAGCTTATAATACTTGCACAGAAATGTTGTGTCCTTGTACACATTGTGTTCCAGGGTGTAGGCAATCACTGAACATGTAAACACATGCACCACAGCCATGTACACTGTCATTAACTATGGCTGGATACACTCATACTGCATGGACTTGATCAATACTTATTCTGCATGCTGACACATGTGCGTGACTGTTTGCCTTGTGATACTGTCATCCACCTTCAACCAGTATTGAGTTTGATTTGGATTTCTGCTGTGTGTGTGTATCTGCTGTAGGGAGGAGTGTGCATGTGTTCCTGTGTTCCTGTGTTCCTGTGTGCATGTGTGCCTGTGTGCCTGTGTGCATGTGCAGACTGTAACGTGTGTTTCCTGTCTTCCTCTCACAGGTGCTGAGGTAGGGCTTGGCGAAAGCAACAGGTGACCTGAAGCCACTGCCATGGATAGTCATGATTATGACACATGTATTTTGGCACAGGGAGATTTGACAGGGTCTGTCGTTGGTCCACCAATCGACGGTACACAGCGTTCAACCCCATCTATGCGCATGCTTGTTGTTTGTTTGCTTGTTATTTCCCTAAAATGCTAATTCCACCTAAAACATGGCTTTTCAGCAGATCTCTGTGGTATCTGCATTGCTTACTGTACTTATTTCCTTGTTTCACTTGAAAGAAAGTTACTGTTTGTGATTTTTGCATTTAAGTTACCTGTCACTTGCTCACTAAAGCAATTATATAAGTCAGCACTAAAAAATTAAAAGCACTACACCCTCACAAACTCCCCTTGAGTACCTTGTTCCCCATTGGCCCTTTTTTCAATTATAAAGGAATTCCCAGTACTATTCTGGCATGTCCAAAGGTCAGTTGTCAATCTCCTCTCCGGTCCAGCTGGCGAATCTGGGAATCTTGAGGCAATGTTACAACTGCCTCATGTACACAGACAACCCTCTCCTCCTCCCAACAAATTCCAACACATGTGAGAGATGCAACCATATAGCCAAACTGGAGGTTAAGCTCTCTCAACTCAGTACTGGCATAACCAGTCAGGAGGAGAAGGAAACCACAATCACTACAATTCAAGTCTCACATAGACCTACCACGACAGCAAACCAAACACATAAACACACAAAAACATACTCGGATTCTCTAAATAAAAATCTGCCTAAGCAGCAGAGACCTCCAAAGCAGATACCCAAGCAACCGCTACCCCAAAACAAAACACGTGCAACATATAGCTCACAAAGCCAGTGTCCCGAACAGTCACAACCCTTAAGGCTAAACAACACACCTTATACACTTGTAATAGGTGACTCTATCGTCAGGCACACTGACATCCCGCTCACCAGGCTGAACAAGGAGAAGGTCACGGTGAGCTGCCTGTCGGGTGCTAGGATCTGTCACATAACACAAGCACTCAGGTCACTCCAAAGCAAGTACAAATATGACTCAGTCATTGTCCATGCTGGTGTGAATGACCTGAGATGTACCTCCCTGGACTACATGAAAAGAGACATAGAGGAGTTCTCTGAGCATGTAGCCCAGGCCGGTATGACCCTGACCTTGAGTAGCATCTTACCCTCACCAAGAATGATGCCACAAAATGAAGACAAGATGATCAATTTCAACAATTGACTTAAGTATTGGTGTCATTCAAAGGAGATCCATTGCCTGTCAGCCTGGGATGACATGCTCGACAAGCCACGATGCTTCGCTAGGGACAGCTTGCACCTGTCACCCCTGGGCTTTCGGATATTGGCAAAGGCTCTTCCTACCCCTATAGTGCCTTTTCTAGGCAAGGCTCAAAAGACAAACTCACCTACATAGGTATCACAAGGGATAAGAAACTAAGAGTAATGCTACTCAATGTCAGAAGTCTAAACCTCAAGATGCACACACTCGAAACTCTCCTTAGCATGGAGAACATCGATATCTGTGCAGTAACAGAAACCTGGTTCAAGGCTCCCGAGAGCACCCCAGCACTACCAGGTTATACCTCATACCATGATTTTCGGCCCCAAAACTTGGATCAAACCACAAAAGGAGGGGGAGTATCAATATTCGTCAAAGATACCCACACCTCCAGGTTGGTGGCACAGCACGAAGCATCAGAGACTATCCATGTGCAACTAACAGTGGGTAAAACTGCCTTCCAGTTTATAGCCTGCTACAGACCACCCTCCCTAACCCTGGAACCCCACTCGGCCTTCCTGAGAACACTGGAAAATATGAAAGTCTCTCCAAACACCAGTATATTGGGCGACTTCAACTACCCAAACATAGACTGGGAGCATTACACTAGCTCCAACACCCTAGCCCAAAGGTTCCTAGAATTTATAAACTCAAATGCTATGGCACAACTTGTTACCACTCCCACAAGAGGGGAAAACATACTGGACCTGATCATCACCAACATGGGGACTCTATGCTCCAAACCAGAAGTGTATCCCTCACTGGTAAGATCAGACCGTAAACTAATCTCACTGGATATTCACATCCAGACCCCACCCACTGCCCAGAAAACCACAGTGAAAAACTTCTCTAAAGCAAATTTTACACTCCTCAAAACTGAGGTGGAATCCTTCAAAGCCCCCGGGCCTGTGGAAAATATGGCCCAGACCGCAGAATCCTTTATAAACGCATTCTATGAACACCTTCAGGAATGCATGGATCATGAAATCCCAAATAAAACCAAGACCCAATCCTCCAAAGGCAGACGTCCTGTCTGGTGAACCCCAGTCATAAACAAACTATACAATAGAAGGAGGAAGCTACTACATGATAGAGCAAAATCCCAAAAAGGGAAGGCATCTCTGATCAGTATTAGCAAAAAACTACAGGCACTCATAAAATCATCTAAGGCCAGCTTCGAGAGACAAATTGCACAGGACACTAAGGATAATCACAAGGCTTTCTTTAGTTATGTTACAAACCTGGGTGGGAATTCCCAGACATGCTCAGAATTAGTTCAAAATGACAAAAAATACACCAAACCCATAGACATTGCCAACATCCTAGCTGACAGGTTCAGCGCAAACTTCTCCCCCACCTCCCCACCAAAAGGACAAATATCTATCCCCGCAGAGTGCTGCCCCCCTGACATCTCAGATGCTCAGGTAAGAGCCGCCCTCTCCACTGCAAAAAACACAGCATCAATGGGACCAGATGGTGTCCCGGGCTGCGTCCTACATGAACTCCAAGAAGAGCTAAACCCAAACATAAAACTACTGTTCAATGTCAGCCTTACTACAGGATATGTACCCAAAGAGTGGCGTACAGCAACAGTGGTCCCTCTCCACAAAGGTGGTGTCTCATTGGATCCTGGAAACTATCACCCCATAACCCTTACTAGCTTGGTCTGCAAAGCTATAGAAAGGATCATCATGGACCTCATAAATAAAGATATTGGGGACCTACAGACACTGGATCCTACCCAGTTCGGCTTTGTTAAGGGCAGATCCTGCCTCTTAAACATGGTCGATTTCTTTGAAACAGTCACCAAGGCCATTGACGAGGGGAAGGTGGTCCACACAGCCTACCTGGACCTCGCAAAAGCCTTCGATACAATACCCCACTCAGGCATTATAGATAAGCTCACCAGCTTAAATATAAACCCCTATGTCACTAGATGGGTTACAAACTGGCTCAAGAACAGAACCCACATGGTTAGAATTGCTGGAGCCATGTCAGACCCCAAACCAGTTACAAGTGGCATCCCACAAGGTTCATTCCTGGGACCTCTCTTTTTCTGTATATATTTCTTGGAGGTACAGGCCAACACGGAAGGACAGTGGCTGACCAAGTTCACAGATGACTGCAAACTAGGCACCATAATCGACTCTCCAGCCGACACAAGCATCCTCCAAAAGGGCCTCATAGAAACTGACAACTGGTGCCAGAGCCATTGCCTCAAGCTAAACACCAAAACGTGTATAGTCATCCCCTTTGGCAAAAACAAAGTGCCCACAAATTACCACATACGTGGTAATCCATTAAGTACAGAAGACGTAATTAGGGACCTGGGGACCCAAGTTGATAGCAATCTCTCATTTAACAACCACGTGGCCAAAGTGGTTAGAAAAACATTTTAGATAGCCCACCTAATGATGAATGGATTCACATCTAGATCAGGGGAGATCATTGTGCCTCTTTACTCATCCCTCATCAGGCCCATAATTGAGTACAATGTCCTTTTTGGGGTGTACCTTACCAGACACCTGCAGCAACTGGAAAGACCCCAAAAGTACCTCACCAAGAGGATCAAAGGGCTCAAACAGATGCCATATTCTGCCTGGTTAAAGAAACTCCAGCTCTACTCTGTGGCATACCGCCTGCTCAGAGGCGATCTGTGCCTGACGTATAAAGCCCTGTCCAACCCGGAATTAATGGACATGCTGCACCTCAGAAAATCCAAATCCCATCGAGCTACAAGCTCAAGAGACTTGAACCTCAGCACTGAAATAAATAGGACATGCTGGAGGGACAGATTCATAACCCAGAGGCTCCCTTCACTCTGGAATAAAATCCCAGTCCAGATTAGGCAGAGTCCCTAATTGACTCTCTTCAAGAGGAATCTTGATGAGTGGATGGGAGATCGTAGGTTTACCACAGGTATCACTTCTGTGTCAATGTTAGACAGAGGCACAGTATACTAACCTCGAAAAAGGGCATAGCAAAATTAATTTAAAATGGATGGCGAAAGCCAAACACACTCTGGCTAGGCTTATAAATGCCCTAGGGAAGATAGCCTAGTATGTACCTATGAACCTATGAACTCATACTGCCATTAAATCCCTCACCACCAATGGCCATAGGGGAGGGACAGCATACAGTTGGCATTGACCAGGAGAGTGTGGTACCCATGGCACGTGCATCCCCTCACAGCAGCCATAGCCATAGACCCAGAATGGTACCACATAGGCAGAGGTCCAGGGGTTCTCAGGGGAGCACCACTGGATGTATTGCCCCTGGCAGGTGTGCCCTCACAGGTCTTATGATGACCACTATGTTCCGGGCTGTAATGCAGGCTCAGGCACATATGGAACGGTACACCAGGTAGCGACTTAGGGTGCAGAGGGCACATAACACCGCTATCAATGACAGCTTCCATGACCTTGCTGTTGCCATCCAGACATACACCGAGGTCATTGATAGACGTTGGGGGGAGACAATAGATGCCCTCCACTACATGTCTTCCTCAAGCCAGGACCATGCGGGATGGTTGCGACATCGACGCAGATGTATGCCAGCAACAGCAGCAGCTGGCAATGGTTGTGGAAGGCCCACAGCTCCCAGCTTCTCCCATAGTGGCAGTAGCAGCCCCAGCAGATATTATGCATCAAAGCTCTGATTGTCAATGTAGCATTGTTTACACCACATGCATGTGGCTCTGGCCAGTACCAGCAGGGACATGGGTCCAGTCATCATACCTCTGCCTCTGATGACAGTACCCAGTCAGGGTTGGTACCCAATACCATCCGTAGCACCCCTGCCAGGCACAGGTACTGTGTCCATGGCCGGAGACAGTGATCTGTACTGCCAAGCAGGTACAGTCTGTGGCTGTCCCACAAACCACCGTATATGGCAGCCACATGGTGGAGCTGTGTGCATGCAGACACACACACATTAAGCAAACAACTAGGGCTCACACATACACACACACATTACATCAACATTGGCCAATACTGTACTGTTGTCCCACACACACACACACACACACACACACACACACACACACACACACACACACACACACACACACACACACACACACACACACAGACATGTTGATTGGATGGGTCAATGTCAGGTTCTGGCAAGCAATAAAATGCCCTGTGCATATGATTACACCTGTGTCACCTCCTGTCATCTGCATTATTGATGGAGGGACAGGCTAACATGGTACTGATGCACAAGGTGACACTATAGCAGTGTAGCAATAATAGCGAGTTGTCAAGAAGGACGTTTAATTACATCCTTGTAGTTATATCTGAGCAGATATTATGCATCAAAGCTCTGATTGTCAATGTAGCATTGTTTACACCACTGTTAGGTCTGAGTATGTATTATCCACCCATGTGCCACTTGGCTGATGTGTGATGTGTTGCCAGCATGTGTTAGCGAGTGGATAGTACGTGTGTGATGTGTGCAGTACAGATTAGCAAGTGTACATATGTGAACATGGTGGGTGTGCACTCTCTGGATGTACGTGCATAGTGGACACATGGGATGTGTGGCATACCCTGTCATACACATTATTAACATCCCATTGCATCTTTCAATGGCCAGTATGCATTCAACTACAGTTATGTACTGACATGGGTAGGCATGTGTATGACATGGGTTGACACTATGCTGAGGGTGATACCGTTAATATCAGTCAATGATTTGCAGTCTGGTAGTATACACAACCTCAACAGCATGACTATAAGCAATCATTGGATGATGTCCTGACAAATGACACACAGTAGTAGGGAACCCAGTATCAATTGGATCCTTCTGGTGCTACACTATAACACTAACCAGTATTGATGACCGCCACCCATTACTGTGACCATACCTGTGTGTCATATAGCCCCCTTAGGTACATGCAGACACACTAGGGATGTGTCCATCCAAATCTGGGAATGCATGGAATGGCCGACAATGCATTCCCTGGAAGGGACGCATATCCTACACAAGGGTATCAACAGACAGATACCTGTTGTGTGATACATGCTGTATAGCAGTAAGTTGACTATGGCATAGTCATTCTCATGTACTATACATACTATCCCGTCAGTACCACACTGGTGGTAGCCCTCAACATGTATGTCGGGTACCATTGTGTACATACAGACCCGTGTTATGTCATGTGTCCCTTGGTATCCACATATCCATAGGTATTGTGGAGTCACAAAGTGTATCACAGACATTAGAGGCCTGAATGCATATCCACAAGGCAGTCGTACACCTATAAAGACTGTCCATTCTTGGCAGAATTTGTTGTGTATGACCATGTCTGACATATACCCCAGGCATATACCCTCACTCACACTACTCTTAAGTAACTGTCATGGGTGTGTGTGTGCCACAGATGACCTTGGCCACAGAACACGAAAGTGGATGGCCATGTCACATACATACATATGAGACCTACGATTTGAGTAGCAGCGGCACAACCTGTCAATGGAAACAAATGTATTCATGAAGTATGCAGGCTTCACACCTATGTACTGATTGGGGGACATGTACACTTATATATTTGCCATGCAGATACCTGATGTCTGCATTGCACTTACTGTTGTCATCATACTATGTCATACCATAGCAAAAGCAAAACACACACTGCGCTGACCAATAGTGACACACACACAGTCAGCATTTGCAAGATTCAAACCCCTATTTACCTATGTTATGATACTAGAGAGAGACGCACTAACAAGGGAGGCTATTTGCTTTATTGGCTAAGCTTTTCTTCTCCTGCAGTATTTGTACGATGGTGACATCATCAGACTTTCCAAAGAGGAATGTACCTCTTTCAGTGTGTTTTCACATTCTCCAAAAAGGACACTCCTTTCAAAGACAATTGCACACATACACAAAACCACCCCAGACAGACACACACTATTTGCAGAGTTCAAACCCCTACCTAACTATGTCACGATAGTACAGAGTGACGCATTAACATGGCGCACTATTTGCTTTACTGGCTGGTTTCCCTTCTCCTGCTGTATTTGTAGGATGGTGACATCAACAAACTTTCCAAAGAGGAATGTACCTCTTTTAGTGTGTTTTCACAGTCTCCAAAAAGGACACTCCTTTCAAAGACAATTGCACACATACACTCACTGTTTGCAGGATTCAAGCCACTACCTAACTATGTTATGATACTAGAGAGTGCTGTATTAACACAGCATGTGATTTGCTTTACTGGCTGTTTTTTCTTCTCCTGCTGTATTTGTAGGATGGTGACATCATCAAACTTTCCAAAGAGGAATGTACCTCTTTTAGTGTGTTTTCACAGTCTCCAAAAAGGACACTCTTTTCAAAGACAATTACACAGAACCCCCCCCCCCAAACACACACTCATTGTTTGCAGGATTCAAACCCCTACCTTACTACATTGTGATACTAGAGAGTAATGCATTAACAAGCGCACTATTTGCTTTATTGGTTGGCTTCTTTTCTCCTGCTGTATTTGTAGGATGGGGACATCATCAAACTTTCCAAAGAGGAATGTACCTCTTCTAGTGTGTTTTCACAGTCTCCAAAAAGGACACTCCTTTCAAAGACAATTGCACTCATAGAGACACACTCACTGCTTGCAGGATTCAAACCCCTACCTAACTGTGTTATGATAGCAGAGCGTGATGCATTAACATGACACACTGTTTGTTTTATTGATTGGGTTCTTTTCTACTGCTGTATTTGTAGGATGGTGACATCATCAAACTTTCCAAAGAGGAAAGTACCTCTTTTAGTGTGTTTTCACAGTCTCCAAAAAGGACACTCCTTTCAAAGACAATTACACAGAACCCCCCCAAACACACACTCACTGTTTGCAGGGTTCAACCCCCTACCTAACAATACTAGAGAGGAACACATTAACACAGTGCACTATTTGCTTTACTGGTTGGGTTCCCTTCTCCTGCTGTATTTGTAAAATGGGGACATCATCAAACTTTCCAAAGAGGAATGTACCTCTTTTAGTGAGTTTTCACAGTCTCCAAAAGGGACACTCCTTTCAAAGACAACTGCATACATGCACTCACTGTTTGCAGGATTCAAGCCCCTACTTAACTATTGTATGATACCAGAGAGTGCTGTATTAACACAGTGTGCTGTTTGCTTTACTGGTTTCTTTTTTTTCTCCTGCTGTATTTGTAGGATGGTGACATCATCAAACTTTCCAAAGAGGAATGTACCTCTTTTAGTGTGTTTTCACAGTCTCCAAAAAGGACACTTCTTTCAAAGACAATTACACAGAACCCCCCCCCCCCCAAACACACACTGTTTGCAGGGTTCAAACCCCTACCTAACAATACTAGAGAGGAACGCATTAACACAGTGCACTATTTGCTTTACTGGTTGGTTTCTCTTCTCCTGCTGTATTTGTAGGATGAGGACATCATCAAACTTTCCAAAGAAGAATGTTCCTCTTTTAGTGTGGTTTCACAGTCTCCAAAAAGGACACTACTTTCAAAGACAATTGCATACATAGAAAAACACTCACTGTTTGCAGGATTCAAACCCCTACCTAACTATGTTATGATAGTAGACAGTGATGCAGTAACATGGCGCACTATTTGCTTTACTGATTGAGTTGTTTTCTCCTGCTGTATTTGTAGGATGGTGACATCATCAAACTTTACAAAGAAAAAGTACCTCTTTTAGTGTGTTTTCACAGTCTTCAAAAAAGACACCCCTGTCAAAGACAGTTGCATACACTCGCAGTTTGCAGGATTCAAACCCCTATCTAATTATGTTATGATACTAGAAAGAGATGCACTAACATGGTGTGCAATTTGCTTTATTGGCTGGCTTTCTTTCTCCTGCAGTATTTGTAGGATGGTGACATCATCAGACTTTCCATAGAGTAATGTACATCTTTTAGTGTGTTTTCCCAGTCTCCAAAAAGGACGCTCCTTTCAAAGACAAATGCACGCATATACACAACCCCCCAAAACGCATACACTGTTTGCAGGGTTCAAATCCGTACCAAACTATGTTACCATATTAGAGAGTGGCACATTAACATGACGTGCTGTATGCCTTATTGGCTGTTTTTTTTTCTCCTGCTGTATTTGTAGGATGGTGACATCATCAAACTTTCCAAAGAGGAATGTACCTCTTTTAGGTGTGTTTTCACAGTCTCTGAAAAGGACACTTCTTTCAAAGACAATTGCGTACATACACACACTCACTGTTTGCAGAATTCAAACCCCTACCTAACTATGTTATGATACTAGAGAATGACACATTAATAAGGTGCACTATTTGCTTTACTGGCTGGTTTCCCTTCTCCTGCTGTATTTGTAGGATGGTGACATCATCAAACTTTCCAAAGAGGAATGTACCTCTTTTAGTGTGTTTTCAGTCTCCAAAAAGGACACTCCTTTCAAAGGCAATTGCACACATACACACAACCCCCACTATTTATAGGATTCAAACCCCTACCTAACCAATCTATGAAACTAAAAAGTGATGCATTAACATGGCGCACTATTTGCTTTACTGGCTGGGTCCCCTTTTCCTGCTGTATTTGTAGGATGGTGACATCATCAAACTTTCCAAAGAGGAATGTACCTCTTTTAGTGTGTTTTCACAATCTCCAAAATGGGCACTCCTTTCAAAGGAAATTGCACACATACACACTCATTGTTTGCAGAATTCAACCCCCTACTTAACTATGTTATGATACTAGAGAGAAAAGGATTAACATGGCATGCTATTTGCTTTACTGGCTGGTTTTGCTTCTCCTGCAGTATTTGTAGGATGGTGACATACACACTCATTGTTTGCAGAATTCAACCCCCTATTTAACTATGTTATGATACTAGAGAGAAAAGGAGTAACATGGCATGCTATTTGCATTACTGGCTGGTTTTGCTTCTCCTGCAGTATTTGTAGGATGGTGACATCATCAAACTTTCCAAAGAGAAATGCAACTCTTTTAGTGTGTTTTCACAGTCTCCAAAAAGGACACTTCTTTCAAAGACAATTGCACTCATAGAGACACACTCACTGCTTGCAGGATTCAAACCCCTATCTAACTGTGTTATGATAGCAGAGCATGAAGCATTAACATGGCGCACTGTTTGCTTGATTGATTGGGTTTTTTTCTCCTGCTGTAGTTGTAGGATGGTGGCATCATCAAACTTTCCAAAGAGGAAAGCACCTCTTTTAGTGTGTTTTCACAGTCTCCAAAAAGGACACTCCTTTCAAAGACAATTACACAGAACCCCCCCCAAACACACACTCACTGTTTGCAGGGTTCAAACCCCTACCTAACAATACTAGAGAAGAACACATTAACACAGCACACTATTTGCTTTACTGGTTGGTTTCCCTTCTCCTGCTGTATTTGTAGGATGGGGACATCATCAAACTTTCCAAAGAGGAATGTACCTCTTTTAGTGTGTTTTCACAGTCTCCAAAAGGGACACTCCTTTCAAAGACAACTGCATACATGCACTCACTGTTTGCAGGATTCAAGCCCCTACTTAACTATGTTATGCCACCAGAGAGTGCTGTATTAACACAGCGTGCTATTTGCGTTACTGGCTACTTTTGTTTCTCTTGCTGTATTTGTAGGATGGTGACATCATCAAACTTTCCAAAGAGGAATGTACCTCTTTTAGTGTGTTTTCACAGTCTCCAAAAAGGACACTCCTTTCAAAGACAATTACACAGAACCCCCCCCAAACACACACTGTTTGCAGGGTTCAAACCCCTACCTAACAATACTAGAGAGGAATGCATTAACACAGCGCACTATTTGCTTTACTGGTTGGTTTCGCTTCTTTTGCTGTATTTGTAGGATGGGGACATCATCAAACTTTCCAAAGAAGAATGTACCTCTTTTAGTGTGTTTTCACAGTCTCCAAAAAGGACACTACTTTCAAAGACCATTGCATACATAGAAACACACTCACTGTTTGCAGGATTCAAACCCCTACCTACACACTCACTGTTTGCAGGATTCAAACCCCTACCTAACTATGTTATGATAGTAGACAGTGATGCAGTAACATGGTGCACTATTTGCTTTACTGATTGGGTTGTTTTCTCCTGCTGTATTTGTAGGATGGTGACATCATCAAACTTTCCAAAGAAAAAGTACCTCTTTTAGTGTGTTTTCACAGTCTTCAAAAAAGACACCGCTTTCAAAGACAATTGCATACACTCACTGTTTGCAGGATTCAAACCCCTATCTAATTATGTTATGATGCTAGAAAGAGATGCACTAACATGGTGTGCAATTTGCTTTATTGGCTGGTTTTCTTTCTCCTGCAGTATTTGTAGGATGGTGACATCATCAGACTTTCCATAGAGTAATGTACATCTTTTAGTGTGTTTTCACAGTCTCCAAAAAGGACACTCCTTTCAAAGACAAATGCACGCATATACACAACCCCCCAAGACGCATACACTGTTTGCAAGGGTTCAAACCCGTACCGAACTATGTTACCATATTAGAGAGTGACACATTAACATGACATGCTGTATGCCTTACTGCCTGGTTTTCTTTCTCCTGCTGTATTTGTAGGATGGTGACATCATCAAACTTTCCAAAGAGGAATGTACCTCTTTTAGTTGTGTTTTCACAGTCTTCGAAAAGGACACTTCTTTCAAAGACAATTATGTACATACACACACTCACTGTTTGCAGAATTCAAACCCCTACCTAACTATGTTATGATACTAGAGAATGACACATTAATAAGGTGCACTATTTGCTTTACTGGCTGGTTTCCCTTCTCCTGCTGTATTTGTAGGATGGTGACATCATCAAACTTTCCAAAGAGGAATGTACCTCTTTTAGTGTGTTTTCACAATCTCCAAAAAGGGCACTCCTTTCAAAGGAAATTGCACACATACACACTCATTGTTTGCAGAATTCAAAACCCTACTTAACTATGTTATGATACTAGAGAGAAAAGTAGTAACATGGCATGCTATTTGCTTTACTGGCTGGTTTTGCTTCTCCTGCAGTATTTGTAGGATGGCGACATCATCAGACTTTCCAAAGAGGAAGGTATTTGCTTTATTGGTTGTTTACCCTTCTCCTGCTGTATTTGTAGGTTGGTGACATCATCAAACTTTCCAAAGAGGAATGCAACTCTTTTAGTGTGTTTTCACAGTCTCCACAAAGGACAAATCTTGAAAAAGACAATTGCACACATACACACACTCATTGTTTGCAAGATTCAACCCCCTACCTAACTATGTTATGATACTAGAAAGTGATGTTTTAACATGGCATGCTATTTGCTTTACTGGCTGGTTTCTCTTCTCCTGCAGTATTTGTAGGATGGTGACATCATCAGACCTTCCACAGAGGAATGTATTTGCTTTACTGGCTGGTTTCCTTTCTCCTGCTGTATTTGTAGAATGGTGACATCATCAGACTGGACATTGTGATGTGTGTACACTTTGTTTTATGCCATTCCAGGAATGGTCCATGTGGGTCAGCAGGTGTCAACAGCTTGAACATGACCTCAGTATCCTTACCTTGTGTGATCTATCTGTGGACACATTGACATTCTGTCATATGTCAACACATATTTATGCACAGCTTCTTGGTTTTGCGGATACTACATGTGCCTGTGATGTTGATAAATGGCTATTCAAAGTCTATGTGACACATGTGTAGATGTTCATTGACGCATGCCCTGGGTGGCTGCCTTGCAAACAGTCTAGCATGTTTGGGGACCATGATCCGCACATGAACATACCACAGTTGGTAGGGTTGTGTGCGTGTCAGCTTCCAATAGCTCTGTTTATGACTGCAACCATGATGGACTCCATGACCTTGCAGATCAGACCTCATAGGCGTACTGGACTTGACTTCCCATGGTGTGTTGTGCACCAACAATTCTGGGGAGTGCCATATGTAGCTTTGACACATTCAACGGTTCCACATCCTGTGTAGGGGGTGCGGCTTAGCTGACTGTTCAGGTGCATGATTTGTTTGTTCTGTAGTTTGTGCATGACACATATTGGGAATCAATGTATTTCACCTGCTGCCATGCTTTTGGCAGTGGGGGTAGCTGCTCATCCATTCTACATGTGATATCTCCTGGTATGATGATGAGGACTATTGTCAGTGGGGGATGGGTATGTACATATGGGCCTGTCTGTCATGATGTTGTCATTGACACTCAGGTACAGTTGGCCCTGACTCAGGACATATATGTGTGTACATTAATATTTATGACATAGCTGAAGGAGGTGTCATGATTCAGTCTGGACTCCTTCTCAGCTCCTCTTTACAAAACACTAACAAACATGAGCACTAATCCCTGTTATACTCTTTTACATGCTTAACACCCTACTGATTTTTTGTGATCAGGCTACAGAGTATGTCATGATAATATCTTGGCATGTCCAGGGTCACTAAACCATAATAGTATTGCAGTGGTCCACCTGTATAACAGAATGTTGATAAGTCTATGCAAAGTATTCCATGGAAATCCTGCAGGCACAGCATAATCCTTGTTGAGTTATGACACAAAGGTGAGTCCTACCGTGAGAACAGAACCTGACTTCCAACACACACAGTATAAATGTTAATATTGGTCATGTTCGCACACATTAGCAAATGTAGTGGACCTCAGATAGCAACATACTGAAGGGTCACACTGGGCATGCTCACACAGTTGAATAAATGACACAAATGTCAGGCAGCAAAATGTGGAATGGCAGAACTGGGCATGCTCACACACATGTCTGAGTACAGCAATGGGACACGCATATCTGGCAGTTGCATGTGTTAACCCAGGAACCTGTCACTATACAGCAATCTGCCGTGTGCACACAGTTATATGACAACAGACACATCTATAATATAGTGGAACCCTGTCATAATCACATATGTTCTGCAGATACCAAAGTTGTTCATGGAAACTGGTAAAGCAAAGATGATAAAGACCTGCAAACAATATCAGCAATAAACATTGCGCATCATGAACATTAGCAGAGGTTCAGAGGTCGATACTAGGCTATCTGCCCTAGGGCATGTACAAGCCTAGCCAGAGTGTGTTGGCATTCCCAACCCTGTCAGATTACTACACTGTGTGTGTGAATAGTAGGTCACACAAGATAGCCCATGTATGTTTAGGCTAGTGTGCCTCTGTCTAGCAGGGACACAGAAGGTATTCCAGGGGTAAATATACAATCACCTATACAGTCATCAAGATGTCTCCAGTAGGTGGTCAGTGGGTGTCTCTGCCTATGTGAAACTGGGATTACATTCTGTAGTGAGTGGAGCCTCTGGGATAAGAATCTGTCCCTCCACAATGTCCTATTAATATCTGTGCTGAGGTATACATCCCTGGAGTGTGTAGCTCCAAGGGAGTTGGATATCCTGAGGTGGAGAATGTCCAGTAATTCTGGTTTGGGTATATCTGTAAACAACAGGCACACATCATATCTGAGTAGGTGGTAAGTGACTGAGTAGAGCTGGAGTTACTGCATCTGAACTATTAACAAATAAATGACAAGGCCACTGCACAACGAAGGTTGAAAACTTCAGTACTTGTTCAAGCCAAAACGAACCAACGGCAGGACACCAGTTTAATCCACAGCTACACAAATTTATTACAGACTTAGCGCTTTCACCTTACAAGGCATCATCAGAGTCAAAAAGCTGTTGCATCAACTCACATTTAAATAATAAAGTCTGTAAGCAATAAAATAATAAATCAATTAATTCATTAGTTAATTAAACCATCATCCAGTAAAAACATTTTCACAATCAAACATTGAAAGTTATACTAAGTCACCTTAAAGGGCCTTTGCAAGAAAAATTTATTTATTTTTTTTAAATGACACTTAATACAGTTGATATGCCAAAGCAAATATAGTAATGATTATAATAATATTGAAGTATTAAATAGCCAACTTAATGAACTCATTTCAATATATATATTTCTTAATAAAATCTAAAGGTACTAAATAACATTCTTGTTACAAATGTTGTTACTAAATAGTTCTTTCATATTTTATTTTATTTTATTTTATTTTATTTTAATGATTATAGTGCAAATAAATGTACACAGATCCAGTCCTATAGAACCTGGGATCTATGCACCAAGAGGGGTTTAATAGAAATAAAATCATTGAGTCCAGGGTAAGACATGGCATTTAGCCGAAGCTGCCACTCCATCTCCTTTAAAGCAACCTTGTTCTTAATATCACCACCACTATCTAATAAAACCCTGTCAATCACAAAAAACATGAATCTCCTAAAGTTGTTACATTTGATACTATGGAGGTACAACGCATTATGGGAATCCTTGTTTTTGATGGATCTGAGGTGTTCAGGGATCCTATCTTTTAGTCTGGGTGGTCATCCCGACGAAAATGCCTCACAGGATGAGCAGTTGGCCACGTAAACTAGATTTCTAGTATTACAGTTGCATATTCGGACAAGCCAAGGTATATTTATATCCAGAAACAACTACATAAGGGCCATCCGCTGCATACCTACAGCACCTACAACTTCCACACTTACCCATCCTCGACCTATGGTGTTGTTTGTTTCTTTCAAGCATGTCTTTTAGATTCTTACCCCTACTGTAAACTATCACCGGATCTTTACCCACCACCTTCTTCAAATCATTGTTCAAACAATAATCCCATAC
Organism: Protopterus annectens; assembly: GCF_019279795.1. NCBI lineage: Eukaryota > Metazoa > Chordata > Ceratodontiformes > Protopteridae > Protopterus > Protopterus annectens. The sequence goes on from NC_056739.1 coordinate 704,475,622, forward strand.
ATTTCTCAATACTGTACAAAGTTCCGTAGATTTATCATTGTACTTCAAAATGAAACATGGACCCTTATCACTGTTGTCCTTGTTATTATTGTTATTATTGTTGTTCGCCCGTACCGGATCCAAGACATTTAAGGAACCCATCCCTTCTACACCTACATCACTCAAGATAGGAGCATAAATACTACGTCTTTTTTTGTATATTTCTTTCTTCAGACTTCGCAATAAACTAATCGGATAACCCCGCTCCAATAACATTCCAATTAGCTTGTATATTTCCAATCTGAATGCATCAATTGCCTAATGCATCTAATGTTTCCGCTTCGTATAGTGGAGCGGTTGCTAATTCAGCGCAAGGCGTTGTGCGTCAACTAAACACTAAGGGAGCAGGTTTGGTTGTACCTCCGGTTCCTTCGACGAGATCAGAAAATGTTTTTTGAGTGGAGTCATGGTTTCAGACTCCTTCTTTTGGCAAAAATACATTTAATTCAGAGCAAGTGGGGGCTGATAAGCCCTCCTTAAAGGAGCAGATATATAGGTTTAACAAGCTGTGTACTAAATACAGGGCCATGCAGTTGGACAATTGGTTTTTGGCTCAGTCTAAGGAACGGAAGCAAGTGCCCAAGGGGCTAAGAGTGTGGAAACTTCCTATGGGAATTGACGTAGAATCCAAGGCCTTTGGACAATTGACTGATCTTTTTGATCGAACAGGTATGGAGCTCCTTGATATTATTATTGACAATAATAATGTTAAAATGTGCTCCTTAAGGGAGGACATAACTAAACTACACACTAGTATCACGACTGACTTGCTTTTTTTCCAGCACAAAACAAGTTTTGAAAAAGTTATTAGAGACTTGGACAGCTATGTAGTACAAAGTAGATTGGTTAAGAACAAAAAATTGCTTAGAGACACTACTGATTATGCCAATAGGAATGTGTATCCACCCGGGAAAAAGTGGCTTAAGCAGACTTTTAATACTGAATTTAGTAAAGGCAGTATGTCACAAAATATTGACACAGGGGAATTTTGTGACGATTGTATTGATCATATTCCTGGTGGAGACGATGAAGTTTTTTTGGACGAATATCAAGGTCCCAGGAGGTCCAAGAGACTGTTGAATCAAGGAACAAGGACTGCTTATTATCCTCGGGGGGAGCACATCAGGGGGAGGGGGAGAGGGAGGGGGGGTTACTATTAGGGAGACTGGGTGAAGTTTCTAGTAGTAATGTGAATGGTGGTTTTCATATGTTTTCACCTGTTTTTAATGTTCAACGATCTAATACTGTCAATGTCAATCTTTTAGATGGGCCTTTGCATTTATGTTCTAATGATAAAATTGAATTTAGAAGGAACAGGAATAGTGACACTACCCATGGTGTGGTTGTAGACAGCCACATTAATTTGGGCAATGAATTTTGTTCAATTAGCAATGCATCAGCAATGAATGAAGAAGTGAGTAATGGTGGTTATCACATTGCTAATGGTTTTGACAACAATGTTTTGTGTGCTGACACTAGGTTGTCGCATGACAGCATGGGTGTTGCAGTTGATGAAGGTTTAAAGTGTATGGTAACCAAACAAAAAGGTTTTACTATCTACAACTATACTGAAGTTGAGATAGAAGGCACACACTTCGAGTTATTTACGAGGGGTCTGAGTTATGTCCCCAGTTTCAAGCTAGATATAGCACATGTTTTATCAAGTTTAAAATTGTTTGTGAGGAGGTTGAACCTCCAGAAGTATTTCAACGACAATATGAATTTTGATATGGGTGGACATAGTAATTTAGGTGCTTCTTTAACAAGAAAAAGTACATTTAACCCACCCACTTGTCCGGAATTTGTGTTTTTTGAGAAATTGTTAGAGTTTGAGTTTAGAAGAATTTGTGCATTGCCTAGTACATTTAAGGATAATATATCCAGGGGCGAAAGATTATTGCTCAATGAATTTATTAGCTCAAACAATGTGAGGTGCATGAAGCCAGACAAGGGGGGTGGGATGGTACTTATGAACAAAATTGATTATCTGACGTGCATGACTAGAGTTTTGGATGATCAAAATACGTATTCTTTGGCTTCCATTAATGAACTTAATCGTGCATATGCTAAAATTGATATGTTTTTGCATGATGCACTTTTTCAAGCTACGATTAGTGAAAGTGAATATGACTATTTGTCAGTTAAAAACCCAGTGGTACCTTGTATTTTCAGGATACCCAAGGTGCATAAGGGTATCCATGATTTAGAATTTAGACCAATTGCTGCCGCACGGGGTTCAAAGACTGAGCCCCTTGCGGCCTTTATAGATCATGAGATCAAGAAAGTTCAAGGTGAAGTGCCCCACATCCTAAGGGACTCTTGGCATTGCTTGGAGAGACTAAGAGGCATTAAGAGTATAACAGATGATTATAGTTTTTTGACAATAGATGTTATTAACCTATTTTCGGTTATACCTCACAATGAAGGTTTAGACATGTTTGTTGAAAGCCTCAACTCCAGCAATGCCATCAATAAATCTAGAGTAAACTTGTATTGTGATTTGATGGAATGTGTTTTGAATAACAATTTCATTAAATTTGAAGGAGAAATCTACAAACAAAGCTCGGGTGTGGCCATAGGAGCCAAATGTGCCCCGGTTTATGCCAATTTGGTGCTATTGGCGTGGGAAAGGGCACATGTGTTTTCATCAGAATACATGAACAACATCATTTTGTACAACAGATTTTTGGATGATCTTTTGATCATATGGAAAGGAGGTGAAGCACTTGCCAAAGAATTTGTCGAGTACCTAAATGGTACAACTGGCTTTTTCAAGTTCACCTTTTCGTGGGGAGCAGAAAGTATTAATTATTTAGACATTAGTATTTCCAAGATAGACAATGTACTGTCTAGTACAATTTATAGGGAGGACATTTACTCCAAATCGTTATTACATTTTACCAGTTGCCACCCCTTTCATCAACGGAAGGGGGTAATAAAAGGGCAGATGGTACGAACTTCCAGGTTGGTAAGTGACGATGCGACATTCAGATTGGAAATATACAAGCTAATTGGAATGTTATTGGAGCGGGGTTATCCGATTAGTTTATTGCGAAGTGTGAAGAAAGAAATATACAAAAAAAGACGTAGTATTTATGCTCCTATCTTGAGTGATGTAGGTGTAGAAGGGATGGGTTCCTTAAATGTCTTGGATCCGGTACGGGCGAACAACAATAATAACAATAATAACAAGGACAACAGTGATAAGGGTCCATGTTTCATTTTGAAGTACAATGATAAATCTACGGAACTTTGTACAGTATTGAGAAATGTATGGGATTATTGTTTGAACAATGATTTGAAGAAGGTGGTGGGTAAAGATCCGGTGATAGTTTACAGTAGGGGTAAGAATCTAAAAGACATGCTTGAAAGAAACAAACAACACCATAGGTCGAGGATGGGTAAGTGTGGAAGTTGTAGGTGCTGTAGGTATGTAGCGGATGGCCCTTATGTAGTTGTTTCTGGATATAAATATACCTTGGCTTGTCCGGGAATATGCAACTGTAATACTAGAAATCTAGTTTACGTGGCCAACTGCTCATCCTGTGAGGCATTTTACGTCGGGATGACCACCCGCAGACTAAAAGATAGGATCCCTGAACACCTCAGATCCATCAAAAACAAGGATTCCCATAATGCGTTGTACCTCCATAGTATCAAATGTAACAACTTTAGGAGATTCATGTTTTTTGTGATTGACAGGGTTTTATTAGATAGTGGTGGTGATATTAAGAACAAGGTTGCTTTAAAGGAGATGGAGTGGCAGCTTCGGCTAAATGCCATGTCTTACCCTGGACTCAATGATTTTATTTCTATTAAACCCCTCTTGGTGCATAGATCCCAGGTTCTATAGGACTGGATCTGTGTACATTTATTTGCACTATAATCATTAAAATAAAATAAAATAAAATAAAATAAAATAAAATATGAAAGAACTATTTAGTAACAACATTTGTAACAAGAATGTTATTTAGTACCTTTAGATTTTATTAAGAAATATATATATTGAAATGAGTTCATTAAGTTGGCTATTTAATACTTCAATATTATTATAATTATTACTATATTTGCTTTGGCATATCAACTGTATTAAGTGTCATTTAAAAAAAAAAAAAAAAAAAAAAAAAATTTTTCTTGCAAAGGCCCTTTAAGGTGACTTAGTATAACTTTCAATGTTTGATTGTGAAAATGTTTTTACTGGATGATGGTTTAATTAACTAATGAATTAATTGATTTATTATTTTATTGCTTACAGACTTTATTATTTAAATGTGAGTTGATGCAACAGCTTTTTGACTCTGATGATGCCTTGTAAGGTGAAAGCGCTAAGTCTGTAATAAATTTGTGTAGCTGTGGATTAAACTGGTGTCCTGCCGTTGGTTCGTTTTGGCTTGAACAAGTACTGAAGTTTTCAACCTTCGTTGTGCAGTGGCCTTGTCATTTATTTGTTATCTGCTAGTGCCCTGATATTGGGTCAATTGTTTGCATCTGAACTATGCAGGGCATCTGTGTGAGTCCCTAGATCTGCTTGGTGAGGACCTTCCATGGCCAGTACAGTTGCTGCAGGTGTCAGGCAAGGTACACTCCAAATGTGGCATTGTAACCAATCATGGATGTGATGAGTACAGGGGCACAATGACCTCACAAGATCTAGATGTGAAACCATATGGGATAAGGTGGTCCACATAGAAGGTGTGTCCAACCACTTTGGCAATGTAAATGTTAAAAGCGACAGTACGAACAAGTCATGTCCCCAAACCCCTAACAACTCCCACCGTATGTAATGGAGTACTACCTATGTGGTAATGTGTGGGCATGTTGTTACTCCCAAAGTGGAAGACTATGCAACTAATGGCATTTAGCTGTAGGCCATGGCTCGGGTACCAGTCATCCATCTATGTGAGACCCCGATTGAGTATGCATGTGGCAGCTGGAGACTTGATCATAACACCCAGTTTGCAGTCAAGTGCAAACATGTTCATCAATATTCCCGCTGTGGTAGCCTGTACGTAAGACAAATATATACTGAACAAGAGAGATCCCAGGACCAAGCCGTGTAGGATGCCATGTGTAACTGGTGTATAGTCAGACATGGCACCTGCAATTCTGACCATGTGGATGCTATCCTTGATCTAGGTATTGATCCATTGTGTGAGACGTGTCCATATTGACGCTGGTGAGCCTATGCATAATGGCCCACTGGGTTATTGTGTTGAAGGTTTTTACAAGGTTCAGGTAGGCTGTGTGGACAGCTGCCCCTATGTTGATGGACCTTTTAGCCATTTAAAGAATACAAACAGGTTCAAGAGGCAAGATCTGCCCACAAGAATGCTGAAATGTGTAGGACACAGTGTCTGTAGGTTCCCGATGTCTATTTGTAGAAGTCCTTTGACAATATGCTCCATAACTTTGCAGAACAGGCTACATAGGTGTATAGGGCAATATTGTCTGTGGTCTGTTGTTGCACCAACTCTGTGGAGCGGGACCACTGTTGCAGTACGCCATTCCTTGGGTATATATCCTGTGGTAACTCCGATATTGAACAGTGATGCAATGTGAGGGTTATATTTGTCATGATGCTCGTGTATGATGCAGGCTGGGACACCATCTGGTCACATTGATACTGTGATGTACGCTGTGGGGTGGGCAGCACTTACCTGTTACTGTGTGATGTCAGGGAGGTTATACTCTGTTGGGATGGATAGTTGCTCCTTAGGGCATTGGTTGGGAGACCTCTGCACTGAACCTGTTTGCCAGAATGTAGGCAATGGGAGTGGGTTCAGGGTAGGTTTAGTCTGTATGCAGTAACCCACAGCATATCAGTGAGTGTCCACCCAGGTTCCTGACATAACTGAAGAAGGCCATGTGATAGTCCTACGTGTCAGTTGCAATTGTCTGGTAGAAGCGGCACTTAGAAAAGTCCATGAGTGATTGTCGCTGTCTGCTAGTACAGATCACAGATGCCTTCCCAATCTGGGATTGTGCTCTATCATGTAGTAGTGTCCTCCTGACAGTGTACAGCTTATTAATGGCTGGGGTCTACCAAACAGGTCCCCTGCCATTGTAGTAGTGGGTTCTGTTGTTATTTGTGATAGCACAATCCATGCAGTCCACTAGGTGTCCATAGAATGTGTATGTAAAGGATGCAGCAGTGTGAGCCATATATGCCACTGTCTCAGGATCCCTGAAGGATACTACCCTGCTTTGGTGAAGTGAGATGCTGGCTCATGAGAAGTTCACCAAGATTACCCAGGATGGGTGTGTGGTGGGTATATGTATGTCCTGTGAGATACATGTATGTTCTGACCTTACCAATGATGGGTACATCGCTGGTGTGGAACATAGAGTCCCCATGTTGGGGATGAGCAGGTCCAATATGTATTCCCCCTTGTGGCTGTGCTGACGGTTGTGCCAAAGCATAATAGTACACAAAGTGTAGTGACTGTTGGGTGAGGTTGTCGGGGCTTGAGTAGTATCCACGGTCAATATTTGTGTAAATGAAGTCACACAATATAATAGTGTTTGTGGAGACCTTCATATTCTCCATAGTTCCCACGAAAGCCAAGTGTGGTTCCTGAGTTTGGGAGTGTGTTCTGTAGCAGGCAACAAACTGAAAAGCAGTATTGCACAATGGTAGTTGTATATGTATGGTCTGTGATGCTTTGTGCAGTGCCACTAACCCGGAGGTGTATGTATCTGTGATGTATAAGGATACTCCCCCTAGTTGTGTTGTTTGTTCCAAGTCTTGTTGTCAGACAGCATGGTATGAAACATAACCTGGTAGTGCTGGTGTGAATAAGTGAGCCTGAACCAGGCATCTGTCAGTGCACAGATATTGTTCTCCTCCATACTGAGGAGAGTCCTGAGTGGCCACAATATGAGGTTAACACAACTGTTGTTGAGCAGCATTGCCCTTAGTTTCATTCAACCTGTAATGTCTATGGAGGTGGGTTTATCTTTTGAGCCCTGCTTAAAAAAGGCACTATGGTGGAAGCAAGAGCCTTAGCCAGCATACCAAAGTCCAAGGGTGACAGGTGCAAGCTGTCCGTAGTGAAGCTATGTGGCATGTTGAGCATATCTCCATATGCTGACAGACACTGTATACCCTATTAATAAAACAAATGTGTTAGCCAACTGTTAAATGTGATATGTGTGTCTGTATACTGTGACATCATAATTGGTGGGTGTAAGATGCTAGAAAAGGTCAGGGTCATACTGGCCTGGACTACATGATCAGAGTGTACCTCCATGTATCATGTCATGTGGTCCAGGAAGTAATGTCTGAGGTTACACACACCAGCATGGACAATATTGGTGCCAGTCTTATACTTGCTCTGGAGTGCCTGACTGCCTGTGTTATGTGGCAGATCCTGGCACCCAACAGACAGCCCAAAGTGACTATTCCCTTGTCAGGGCTGGTGAGTGGTACGTCAGTGTGTCTGAACATAACTGTCACCCATTACAAGTGTATTAGGCGTGTTGTGTAGCCCGAAGGGCAGTGACTGTGTGGCACACTGACATTGTGAACTTTGTGATATATGGGTATTGTAGTGGGGTAGCAGATGTTTGTGTGTCTGCTTTGGAGGTCTCTGCTGCTTAGGTAGAGTACATTTACAGCATCCGAGTATGTCAATGTGTGCTAATGTGGTTTGAGTGCTGATGCTAGAGGATATGTGAGACTGATATGTGGTGTGTGTGGTTACCTTCACCACCTGATAGACTGTGCCAGTCATGGGTCGAGAGAGTTCAGCTCCCTGTATGTCTATATAGGTGCATCTCACACATATATCTGAGTTTGTCGGGAGGAGGAGAGGGTTGCCGGTGTACATGAGGCAGATGTGACATTGTGTCAATATCACAATATCCATCTGATGGACTGAAGAGTACACACAAAACCGACCCCTGGACATGCCAGGATATTATCATGACATACTCTGTAGCCTGATCACAAAGGATCAGTAGGGTGTTAAGTGTGTAAAAGAGTATAACAGGGATTAGTGCTCAGGTTCGTTAGTGTTTTGTAAAGAGAAGCTGAGAAGGAGTCCAGACTGAATCATGACACCTCCTTCAGCTATGTCATAAATATCAATGCACACCCATATATGCCTTGAGTCAGGGCAAACTGTACCTGAGTGTCAATGCCGACATCATGACAGACAGGCCCATATGTACATACCCATCCCCCACTGACAATAGTCCATATCATCACACCAGGAGATATCACATGTAGAATGGATGAGCAGCTACCCCCACTGCCAAAAGCATGGCAGCAGGTGAAATACACTGAGTCCCAATATGTGTCATGCACAAACTACAGAACAAACAGATCATGCACCTGAACAGTCAGCTGAGCCGCACCCCCTACAGAGGATGTGGAACCATTGAATGTGTCACAGCAACATATGGCACTCCCCACAAGTGTTGGTGCACAACACACCATGTGAAGTCAAGTCCAGTATGCCTATGAGGTCTGATCTGCAAGGTCATGGAGTCCATCATGGTTGCAGTCATAAACAGAGCTATTGGATGCTGACACACACATAACCCTACCAACTGTGGTATGTTCATGTGCTGATCATGGTTCCCAAACATGCTAGACTGTTTGCAAGGCAGCCACCCAGGACATACATCAATGAACACATCTACACATGTGTCACATAGAATTTGAATAGCCCTTTATCAACATCCCAGACACATGTAGTATCCACAAAACCAAGAAGCTGTGCATAAATATGTGTTGACATATGACGGAATGTCAATGTGTCCACAGATAGATCACACAAGGTAAGGATTCTGAGGTCATGTTCAAGCTGTTGACACCTGCTGACCCACATGGACCATTCCTGGAATGGCATAAAACAATGTGTACACACGTCACCATGTCCAGTCTGATGATGTCACCATCCTATAAATACAGCAGGAGAAGGAAAACCAGCCAATAAAGCAAATAGCGTGCCGTGTTAATGCGTCTTTTTTCAGTATCATAATATAGTTAGGTAAGGGTTTGAACCTTGCAAACTGTGTGTGTGTGGGGGGTGTATGTGTGCAGTTTCCTTTGAGAGGTGTTCCCTTTTTGGAGACTGGGAAAACTCAGTAAAGGAGGTACATTCCTCTTTGGGAAGTCTGCTGATGTCACCATCCTACAAATACTGCAGGAGAAAGGAAACCAGCCAATAAAACAAATAGTGCGCCATGTTAGTTCGTCTCTTTCCAGTATCAAAACATAGTTAGGTAGGGGTTTGAATCATGCAAACTCTGTGTGTATGTATGTGTGCAATTGTCTTTGAAAAGCATTCCATTTTTGGAGACTGTGAAAATGCACTAAAGGAGGTACATTCCTCTTTGGAAAGTCTGATGATGTCACCATCCTACAAATACAGCAGGAGATGGGAAACCAGCCAATAAAGCAAATAGTGTTCTGTGTTAATGCATTTCTCTCTAATATCATAATATAGTTAGGTTGGGGTTTGAATCATGCAAAAAGTGAGTCAGTGTATGTATGTGTTCAATTGGCTTTGAAAGGCGTGCCCTTTTTGGACACTGTGAAAACACACTAAAGGAGGTACATTCCTCTTTGGAAAGTCTGATGATGTCACCATCCTACAAATACTGCACGAGAAGGGAAACTAGCCAATAAAGTAAATAGTGCACCGTGTTAGTGCATCTCTCTCTCTAGTATCATAAAGTAGTTAGCTACGGGTTTGAATCTTGCAAACAGTGTGTGTGTGTGTGTGCAATAGTCTTTGGAAGGAGTGCCCTTTTTGGAGACTGTGAAAACACACTAAAAGAGGTACATTCCTTTTTGGAAAGTCTGATGATGTCACCATCCTACAAATACAGCAGGAGAAGGGGAACCAGCCAGTGTAACAAATAGCACACCGTGTTAAAGTGTGTCTACCTAATATCATAACATAGTTAGGTTGGGGTTTGAATCCTGCAAATACTGACTGTGTATCACTGTTAGTCAACACGGTGTGGGCTTTGCTTTTACTATGGTATGATAACAGTAAGTGCATTGCAGACATCAGGTATCTGCATGACAAATATATATGTGTACATGTCCCCTCAATCAGTACATAGGTGTGAAGCCTGCATACTACATGAATACATTTGTTTCCATTGACAGGTTGTGCTGCTGCTACTCAGATCATAGGTCACATATGTATGTATATGACATGGCCATCCACTGTCATGTTCTGTGACCAAGGTCATCTGTGGCACACACACCCATGACAGTTACTTAATAGTAGTGTGAGTGAGGGTATATGCCTGGGGTATATGTCAGACATGGTCATACACAGCAAAGTCTGCCAAGAATGGACAGTCGTTATAGGTGTACGACTGCCTTGTAGATATGCATTCAGGCCTCTAATGTCTGTGATACACCTTGGGACTCCACAATACCTATGGATATGTGGATACCAAGAGACACATGACATAACATGGGTCTGTATGTATACAATGGTACCTGACATACATGTTGAGGGCTACCACCTGTGTGGTACTGACGGGATAGTATGTTTAGTACATGAGGATGACTATGCCATAGTCAGCTTACTGCTATACAGCATGTATCACACAGCAGGTATCTGTCTGTATGATACTCTTGTGTAGGATATGCGTCCCATCCAGGGAATGCATTCTAGGCCAATCCATGCATTCCCAGATTTGAATGGACACATCCCTAGTGTGTCTACATGTACCTAAGGGGGCTATATGACACACAGGTGTGTTCACAGTAATGGGTGGTGGTCATCTCCACTGGTTATTGTTATAGTGTAGCACCGGAAGGATCCAATTGATACTGGGTTCCCTACTACTGTGTGTCATTTGTCAGGACATCATCCAATGATTGCTTATAGTCATGCTATTGAGGTTGTGTATACTACCAGACTGCAAATCATTGACTGATATTAACGGTATCACCTGCAGAATAGTGTCAACCCATGTCATACACACGTCTACCCATGTTAGTACATAACTGTAGTAGAATGCATACCAGCCATTGAAAGATGCAATGAGATGTTAACAATGTGTATGACAGGGTATGCCACATGTCCCATGTGTCCACTATGCATGTACATCCAGACAGTGCGCACCCACCATGTTCACAGATGTACACTTGCTAATCTGTACTGCACACATCACATACATACTGTCCACTCACTAACACATGCTGGCAACACATCACACATCAGCCAAGTGGCACATGGGTGGATAATACATACTCAGACCTAACAGTGGTGTAAACAATGCTACATTGACAATCAGAGCTTTGATGGATAATGGCTGCTTAGATATACCTACAAGGATGTAGTTACACTTCCTTGTTGACAACTTGCTATTATTGCTACAGTGCTATAGTGTCACCCTGTGCATCAGCACCATGTTAGCCTGTCCCTCCATCGATAATGCAGATGACAGGAGGTGGCACAGGTATCATCATATGCACAGGGCGTTTTGTTGTTTGCCAGAGCCTGACATTGACCCATCCAATCGACATGTGTGTGTGTGTGTGTGTGTGTGTGTGTGTGTGTGTGTGTGTGTGTGTGTGTGTGTGTGTGTGTGTGTGTGTGAGTGAGGGACAACAGTACAGCATGGGCTAATGTTGATGTAATGTGTGTGTGTATGTGTGAGCCCTAGTTGTTTGCTTAATGTGTGTGTGTCTGCATGCTCACAGCTCCATCATGTGGCTGCCATATACGGTGGTTTGAGGGACAGCCCAGACTGTACCTGCTTGGCTGTACAGATCACTGTCTCCAGCCACGGAAACAGTACTTGTGCCTCAGCAGGGGTGCTACGGAGAGTATCGGGTACCAACCTTGACTGGGTACTGTCATCAGAGGCAGAGGTATGACGACTGGACCCATGTCCCTGCTGGGACTGGCCAGAGCCACATGCACGTGGTCTACTGGGATGGACAATGGACAGGCCAGTCCCAGCATTGCTGGGGCTGCTACTGCCACTATGGGAGCGTTTGTGAGCTGTGGGCCATCCGCGACCACTGACAGCTGTTGCTGTTGCTGGCATGCATCTGCGTCAACATCGCAACCGTCTCGCATGGTCCTGGCTCTAAGAAGACATATTGTGGAGGGTATCTATTGTCTCACCCCAACGTCTATCAATGACCTCGGTGTATGTCAGGATGGCACCGGCAAGGTCACGGATGCTGTCATTGATAGCGGTGTTATGTGCCCTCTGCACCCTAAGTCCCTGCCTGGTGTACCGTTCCATACGTGCCTGAGCCTGCATTACAGCCCAGAACATAGTGGTTGTCGTAAGACCTGTGAGGGCATGCCTGCCAGGGGCAATATGTCCAGTGGGGCTCCCGCAATCACCCCTGGACCTCTGCCTATGTGGTACCATTCCGGGTCTACAGCTATGGCTGCTGTGAGGGGATGCAAGTGCCATGGGTACCACACTCTCCTGGTCAATGCCAACTGTATGCTGTCCCTCCCCTATGGCCATTGGTGGTGAGGGATGTAATGGCAGTATGAGTGTGTGCATAGATGGGGTTGAACGCTGTGTACTGTCGATTGGCGGACCAACGACAGATCCTGTCAAATCTCCCTGTGCCAAAATACATGTGTCATCATCACCACTATCCATGGCAGTGGCTTCAGGTCACCTGCTTCTTTCGCCAAGCCCTACCTCAGCACCTGTGAGAGGAAGACAGGAAACACACATTACGGTCTGCACATGCACACATGCACACATGAACACATGCACACATGCACACATGAACACATGCACACATGTACAATTGCACACATGAACACATGAACACAAGCACACATGCACACATGAGCACATGCACACATGAACACATGTATACATGCACACATGCACACATGCACACATGAACACATGAACACATGCACACATGAACACATGCACACATGCACACATGAACACATACACACATGCACACATGCACACAGGCACACAGGCACACAGGAACACAGAAACGCATGCACACAGGAACACAGGAACACATGCACACTCCTCATTACAGCAGATACACACAACAGAAATCCAAATCATACTCAATACTGGTTGAAGGTGGGTGACAGTATCACAAGGCAAACAGTCATGCACACATGTCAGCATGCAGAATAAGTGTTGATCAAGTCCATGCAGTGTGAGTGTAGACAGCCATAGTTAATGACAGTGTACATAGGTGTGGTGCATGTGTGTACATGTTCAGTGATTGCCTACACCCTGGATCACAATGTGTACAAGGACACAACATTTCTGTGCAAGTATTATAAGCTCTGCAATGTCCTGTGCACCATCACACACAGGTATACATACCATGGCTGTGTGTGTTATCTGTGTGTCACATGGATTTCCATGTCTGATTGCAGTGTCTGTGTCTGTAGCAGATAATTGTGGACACAGGTGTAGCACATGCATGCTATGTACACACACAAGATGAGTGGTGCATGTATACATGATGGGATATCAATCCTGGACATGGCCATTGTAACAGTATGGGATGTAGTACCATTAGCCATCATAATCATGCATCATGTGGTCACTCAAGTCCACTAAAGTGTGCTAGACCACCACCTAGCATGCTGTACCTGAACCGCAGTGCAGTGGCTAAGTTCACAATTACACAACCACGTTGCACAAGGGTGTGTGAGGTGCCCAATAGGGAGCATTGCCTAACATGACTGTGTTATGTGTTAAGGAGATTTGCACAGCCCCATGCTAGGCCCTACCCCGTTTTA
>NC_056739.1:704489896-704508209 GCF_019279795.1 Protopterus annectens
AAAAGGTTATCTCTGTACTCCACCCTTATTAGACCTATGATTGAGTATAATGCCCCGTTTGGTATGTACCTCTTCAGACACCTACACCAACTGGAAAGGCCACAGAAATACCTCACAAAGAGATTCCATGGCCTCCAACACCTATTTTATGCAGACAGGCTTAAATCACTATCACGCTACTCGGTATCATACAGATTGCACAGAGGTGATCTGTGTCTCGCCTACAAGGCAATAGTGGACCCTGCCCTCCTAGAGATGCTGCATATCCGTAAGTCTAACTCCTCATGCTTTGCCTGCTCAATAGGCCTAAATCTAATATGCGACATCAACAAAACCTGCTGGAGAGATAGGTTTCTCTCCCAGAGGCTGCCCCGTCTCTAGAATAGACTTCCTGTACATGTCAGAGTACCTCACTGGCCCTCTTCAAACGCAAACTTGATGAGTGGATGGGTAACCATAAATTTGTCCCTGGGGTTCCACCTTTATCCTTCATTGACAGGGGATTGACAGGTGCTTACTGAGGTTTCTTTTTTTGGATAAACTCTTGGCTAGGCTTGTAAGGGCCCCAGGGCCATTAGCCTAGTAACCTCATATGATTCTATGCACACAGAAGTGGCTGCAGTCCGACTGTGTACATTTGTTAGTGGTGCACACAGTTGTGGCTGCAACCCAACTTTGTGCATTTGTTAGTGATGCACACAGAAGTGGCTGCATCACAACTGTGTGCATTTGTTAGTGGTGCAAACAGATGTGACTGCACCCCGAGTGTGTGCATTTGTTAGTGGTGCACACAGATGTGGCTGTAGCCTGACTGTGTGCATTTGTTAGTGGTGGACACACATATGGCTGCAGCCTAAGTGTGTGCATTTGGTAGTGGTGCACACAGATGTGGCTGTAGCCTAACTGTGTGCATTTGTTAGTGGTGCACACAGATGTGGCTGCAGCCTAAGTGTATGCATTGTTAGTGGTGGACACATTTGTGGCTGCAGCCTAAGTGTGTGCATTTGTTAGTGGTGCACACAGATGTGGCTGCAGCCTAAGTGTGCGGATTTGTTAGTGGCGGACACAGATGTGGCTGTAGCCTAAGTGTGTGCATTTGTTAGTGGTGCACACAGATGTGGCTGTAGTCTGACTGTGTGCATTTGTTAGTGGTGCACACAGATGTGGCTGCAGCCTAAGTGTGTGCATTTGTTAGTGGCGGACACAGATGTGGCTGCAGCCTAAGTGTGTGCATTTGTTAGTGGCGGACACAGATGTGGCTGCAGCCTAAGTGTGTGCATTTGTTAGTGGTGCACACAGATGTGACTGCACCCCGAGTGTGTGCATTTGTTAGTGGTGCACACAGATGTGGCTGCAGCCTAAGTGTGCGGATTTGTTAGTGGCAGACACAGATGTGGCTGTAACAAATGAATGACAAGGCCACTGCACAATGAAGGTTGAAAACTCCAGCACTGTTCAAGCCAAAACAATCCAAAGGCAGGACACCAGTTTAATCCACAGCTACACAAATTTATTGCAGACTTAGCGCTTTCACCTTACAAGGCATCATCAGAGTCAAAAGGCTGTTACAACAACCCTCATTTAAATACTAAAGTCTGTAAGCAATGAAATAATAAATCAATTAATTAATTAAACAATCAACCAGTAAAAAACATTTACCCATTCAAACATTAAAACTTTTAAAGTTAGACTCATTCACCTTAAAGGGCCTTTGCAAAAAAATTAAATGACACTTAATACAGTTGATGTACTAAAGCAAATGTAATAGTAGTTATAATACTGAAATATTAAATAGCCAACTTAATGAACTTATTTCAATATGTATATTATTAGTCAAATCTAAAGGTACTGAATAACATTCTTGTTGCAAATATTGTTACTAAATAATTCTTTCATATTTTATTTTATTTTATTTTAATGATTGTAGTGCAATTAAATGTACATAGATCCACACCTATAGAACCTGGGATCTATGCACCAAGAGGGGTTTAACAGAAATAAAATCATTAAGTCCAGGGTAGGACATGGCATTTAGCCGAAGCTGCCACTCCATCTCCTTTAAAGCTACCTTGTTCTTAATGTCACCACCACTATCTAATAACACCCTATCAATCACAAAAAACATGAATTTCTTAAAGTTGTTACATTTGATACTGTGGAGGTACAACGCATTGTGGGAATCCTTGTTTTTAATGGATCTGAGGTGTCTAGGATCCTATCTTTTAGTCTGCGGGTAGTCATCCCGACGTAAAATGCCTCACAGGATGAGCAGTTGGCCACGTAAACTAGATTTCTAGTATTACAGTTGCAAATTCCTGGACAAGCCAAAGTATATTTGTATCCAGAAACAACTACATAAGGGCCATCCGCCACATACCTATATCACCTACAACTTCCACACTTACCCATCCTCGACCTATGTTGTTGTTTATTTCTTTCAAGCATATCTTTTAGGTTCTTACCCCTACTGTAAACTATCACCGGTTCTTTACCCACCACTTTCTTCAAATCATTGTTCAAACAATAATCCCATACATTTCTCAATACTGTACAAAGTTCCGTAGATTTATCGTTATACTTCAGAATGAAACATGGACCCTTATCACTTTTATCTTTGTTGTTATTATTGTTATTGTTGTTCGCCCGTACCGGATCCAAGACATTTAAGGATCCCATCTCATCTACACCTTCATCCCCCAAGATAGGAGCATAAATACTGCGTCTTTTTTTGTAAATTTCTTTCTTCACACTTCGCAATAAACTAATCGGATAACCTCACTCCAATAACATTCCAATTAGCTTATATATTTCTAATCTGAATGTCGCGTCGTCACTTACCAACCTGGAAGTTCGTACCATCTGCCCTTTTATTACCCCCTTCCGCTGATGAAAGGGGTGGCAACTGGTAAAATGCAATAACGAATTGGAGTAGTTGTCCTTCCTATAGATTGTACTAGACAGTACATTGTCTATCTTGGAAATGTTAATATCTAAATAATTAATACTTTCTGCTCCCCACGAAAAAGTAAACTTGAAAAAGCCAGTTGTACCATTTAGGTACTCGACAAATTCTTTGGCAAGTACTTCACCCCCTTTCCATATGATCAAAAGATCATCCAAAAATCTGTTGTACAAAATTATGTTATTCATATATTTTGATGTAAACACATGTGCCCTTTCCCACGCCAATAGCACCAAATTGGCATAAACCGGGGCACATTTGGCTCCCATGGCCACACCCGAGCTTTGTTTGTAGATTTCTCCTTCAAATTTAATGAAATTGTTATTCAAAACACATTCCATCAAATCACAATACAAATTTACTCTAGATTTATTAATGGCATTGCTGGAGTTGAGGCTTGCAACAAACATATCTAAACCCTCATTGTGAGGTATAACCGAAAATAGGTTAATAACATCTATTGTCAAAAAACTGTAATCATCTGTTATACTCTTGATGCCTCTTAATCTCTCCAAGCAATGCCAAGAATCCCTTAGAATATGGGGCACTTCACCTTGAACTTTCTTGATCTCATGATCTATAAAGGCCGCAAGGGGCTCAGTCTTTGAACCCGATGCAAGGCAACAATTGGTCTAAATTCTAAATCATGGATACCCTTGTGCACCTTGGGTATCCCGAAAATACAAGGCACCACTGGGTTTTTAACTGACAAATAGTCATATTCACTTTCACTAATCGTAGCTTGAAAAAGTGCATCATGCAAAAACATGTCAATTTTAGCATATGCACGATTTAGTTCATTGATGGAAGCCAAAGAATACGTATTTTGATCACCTAAAACTCTAGTCATACACGTCAGATAATCAATCTTGTTCATAAGTACCATCCCACCCCCCTTGTCCGGCTTCATGCACCTCACATTGTTTGAGCTAATGAATTCATTGAGCAATAATCTTTCGCCCCTGGATATGTTATCCTTAACTGTACTAGGCAATGCACAAATTCTTCTGAACTCAAACTCTAACAATTTCTCAAAAAACACAAATTCCGGACAAGTGGGTGGGTTAAATGTACTTTTTCTTGTTAATGAAGCACCTGATTTGTTATATCCACCAATATCAAAATTCATGTTGTCGTTGAAATACTTCTGAAGGTTCAACCTCCTCACAAACAATTTTAAACTTGATAAAACATGTGCTATATCTAGCTTGAAACTGGGGACATAACTCGGACCCCTCGTAAATAACTCGAAGTGTGTGCCTTCTATCTCAACTTCAGTATAGTTGTAGATAGTAAAACCTTTTTGCTTTGTTACTGTACACTTTAAACCTTCATCAACTACAGCACCCATGCTGTCATGCGACAACCTAGTATCAGCACACAAAACATTGTCGTCAAAACCATTACCAATGTAATAACCACCATTACTCACTTCTTCATTCATTGCTGATACATTGCTAATTGAACAAAATTCATTGCCCAAATTAATATGGCTGTCTACAACCACACCATGGGTAGTGTCACTATTCCTGTTCCTTCTAGATTCAGTTTTCTTATTAGAACATAAATGCAAAGGCCCATCTAAACAATTGACATTGACAGTGTTAAATCGTTGAACATTAAAAACAGGTGAAGACATATAAAAACCACCATTCACATTGCTAATAGAGACTTCACCCAATCTCCCTAATAGTAACCCCCCCTCCCTCTCCCCCTCCCCCTGATTTGCTCCCCCCGAGGATAATAAGCAGTCCTTGTTCCTTGGTTCAACAGTCTCTTGGACCTCCTGGGACCTTGATATTCGTCCAAAAAAACTTCATCATCTCCACCAGGAATATGATCAATACAATCGTCACAATATTCTCCTGTGTCAATGTTTTGTGACATACTGCCTTTACCAAATTCAGTATTAAAAGTCTGCTTAAGCCACTTTTTTCCGGGGGGATACACATTCCTATTGGCATAATCAGTAGTGTCTCTGGGCAATTTTTTGTTCTTAACCAATCTACTTTGAAGTACATAGCTATCCAAGTCTCTAATAACTTTTTCAAAACTTGCTTTATGCTGGAAAAAAAGCAAGTCAGTGGTGATACTAGTATGTAATTTAGTGATGTCATCCCTTAAGGAGCACATTTTAGCATTATTATTGTCAATAATAATATCAAGGAGCTCCATACCTGTTCGATCAAAAAGATCAGTCAATTGTCCAAAAGCCTTGGATTCCACGTCAATTCCCATAGGAAGTTTCCACACTCTTAGCCCCTTGGGCACTTGCTTCCGTTCCTTAGACTGAGCCAAAAACCAATTATCCAGCTGCATGGCCCTATATTTAGTACATAGCTTATTGAACCTATGTATCTGCTCCTTTAAGGAGGGCTTGTCAACCCCCACTTGCTCTGAATTAAATGCGTTTTCACCAAAAGAAGGAGTCTGGAACCATGACTCCACTCGAAAAACATTTTCTGATCTCGTCGGAGGAACCGGAGGTACAACCAAACCTGCTCCCTTGGTGTTTAGTTGACGCAAAACGCCAGGCGCTGAATTGGTAACCGCTCCACTGTATGAAGCGGAAGCACTAGATGCATTAGGCAATTGACCAGGCGCAATTGAACTTGCCGGTGGTGAGTGCAGAGTAAATAATTCTGCTTGCGTATCGGACAAACCCCTCTCATCAGCATCAATGTTAGCATCACTGGTGTTACGAACTTCAAAATAAACAACAACATAGGTCGAGGATGGGTAAGTGTGGAAGTTGTAGGTGCTGTAGGTATGTGGCGGATGGCCCTTATGTAGTTGTTTCTGGATACAAATATACCTTGGCTTGTCCGGGAATTTGCAACTGTAATACTAGAAATCTAGTTTACGTGGCCAACTGCTCATCCTGTGAGGCATTTTACGTCGGGATGACTACCCGCAGACTAAAAGATAGGATCCCTGAACACCTCAGATCCATTAAAAACAAGGATTCCCACAATGCGTTGTACCTCCACAGTATCAAATGTAACAACTTTAAGAAATTCATGTTTTTTGTGATTGATAGGGTGTTATTAGATAGTGGTGGTGACATTAAGAACAAGGTAGCTTTAAAGGAGATGGAGTGGCAGCTTCACAAATGCCATGTCCTACCCTGGACTTAATGATTTTATTTCTGTTAAACCCCTCTTGGTGCATAGATCCCAGGTTCTATAGGTGTGGATCTATGTACATTTAATTGCACTACAATCATTAAAATAAAATAAAATAAAATATGAAAGAATTATTTAGTAACAATATTTGCAACAAGAATGTTATTCAGTACCTTTAGATTTGACTAATAATATACATATTGAAATAAGTTCATTAAGTTGGCTATTTAATATTTCAGTATTATAACTACTATTACATTTGCTTTAGTACATCAACTGTATTAAGTGTCATTTAATTTTTTTGCAAAGGCCCTTTAAGGTGAATGAGTCTAACTTTAAAAGTTTTAATGTTTGAATGGGTAAATGTTTTTTACTGGTTGATTGTTTAATTAATTAATTGATTTATTATTTCATTGCTTACAGACTTTAGTATTTAAATGAGGGTTGTTGTAACAGCCTTTTGACTCTGATGATGCCTTGTAAGGTGAAAGCGCTAAGTCTGCAATAAATTTGTGTAGCTGTGGATTAAACTGGTGTCCTGCCTTTGGATTGTTTTGGCTTGAACAGTGCTGGAGTTTTCAACCTTCGTTGTGCAGTGGCCTTGTCATTCATTTGTTATCTACTAGTGCCCTGACATTGGGTAAATTGTTTGTTTTTAACAGATGTGGCTGTAGCCTAAGTGTGTGCATTTGTTAGTGGTGCACACAGATGTGGCTGTAGCCTGACTGTGTGCATTTGTTAGTGGTGCACACAGATGTGGCTGCAGCCTAAGTGTGTGCATTTGTTAGTGGCGGACACAGATGTGGCTGCAGCCTAAGTGTGTGCATTTGTTAGTGGTGCACACAGATGTGGCTGTAGTCTGACTATGTGCATTTGTTAGTGGCGGACACAGATGTGGCTGTAGCCTGACTGTGTGCATTTGTTAGTGGTGGACACAGATGTGGCTGTAGCCTGACTGTGTCCATTTGTTAGTGGCGGACACAGATGTGGCTGTAGCCTGACTGTGTCCATTTGTTAGTGGCAGACACAGATGTGGCTGTAGCCTGACTGTGTCCATTTGTTAGTGGTGGACACAGATGTGGCTGTAGCCTGACTGAGTCCATTTGTTGGTGGTGCTGCTGCTTTCTGTAAATAGACAAAGTAAAAGCACATTTATTGTTACATAAATCGGTAGTTTTTAAAATAACATTTAACCTTTCTGGCTGCATACTTATGTATACTGCATATTTCTAAATGTGTGCCATATACTGCACTAGGAAATCATTTTTTATAGCACAATTCTTGTCTATTTTCTATTTCTCATGGTTTGGTATTTTTACAAGTGTATTTGTTTCTTGGTTACTGTATTGCTCTTGTTTTGTTTTGCCCTTTTGCTCCCTGCTTATTCATCCTGTTTGTGTAGTTTAGCATTTTTACAAGTGTATTTGTTTCTTGGCTATTGTATTGCTCTTGTTTTGTTTTGCCCTTTTGCTCCCTGCTTATTCATCCTGTTTGTGTAGTTTAGCATTTTTACAAGTGTATTTGTTTCTTGGTTATTGTATTGCTCTCGTTTTGTTTTGCCCTTTTGCTCCCTGCTTATTCATCCTGTTTGTGTAGTTTAGTATTTTTACAAGTGTATTTGTTTCTTGGTTATTGTATTGCTCTCGTTTTGTTTTGCCCTTTTGCTCCCTGCTTATTCATCCTGTTTGTGTAATGAAGCGGTTCTGTGAAATCATCCTATATTTTGATATTTTTATTATTGTTGATTGTTGTGCTTTTTTTCTGCAGTACAATTTAGTTTACTTTTTCAGTTTGCTGAAGACTATGCTTCTACACATAGATATCTCTGCTCCTGACTTGTTTATGTCTTCCATCCTCCCCTCATCACATTTTCTGATTTATTGTAGAACATTAACGTATCTCGAGTGTGTATAATTTTTCAGTATGTCTAAAATTACTCCAAAAACAAATGGTTCTGCCACCAATTCCACTTAAAAACACTTGAAACTTGAAAACTTTACTAAAATATACGATGATAAGATAAAATAAAATAAACACACTGGCTCATAAACTGGATAAGCACTTTCGGTATAATACCTTTTTCAAATCTTAAATGTTTGCCACTGAAACTTCCCTTTAAATACCTTCATTTCCTAGTGTTCACTCACTAAGATGCATTTAGTAACCATAGCAGCATACACACCCTAATAATTATGTCATTTTGAGTGCTGAAGAGCTTTCTTAGTGCAGGTTTTAAAGGGACAAATGCATTCAGACCTGGTAACTGATCTGATTGCAAATTACCTGATTGTCTAAAATTACCTCATCAAAGTTTATATCTGCCATTGTGCCCATATCTTGCAAAACTTAATATTGTGTTTCTTATTCAACACGTGGAGGAACACTTGCAGATAAACGCTCCTTATCCAGGAATAAAATAAACAAAGTTTGATAGCAAGTGGATAGGAGCGAAGCTAGACAGCAAACAAATATAGTTCAAGTCCAACACAAAGCCCTTCAGAGTTTCAAATATTCCAAGTAATCCAAATAGAACCACCAAGTCCTGTGGTAAATATTCTTTATTCAACAGACAAGCTTTGAGTACAGCTTCTTCAGGTCAATTCAAAAAACAAAATCAAGTCCCATAATATATAGGTAATCCAATTAAATTACAACAAAGTCAATTAAACATTTAAAAGGGAAATGTAATGTTAATAAAGACTTACAAAAACATATAAAATATTACTCAAATTAAAACCTCTATAGCACTTATAATAAAAACATATATGTGAGAACATGTAAGGGACAAATATGTGTATAAGTGGAACTGTATAAGTTTATTAAAACAATATACTAGTGTGTACAAGACTCACAGATACAAGAGCTGGTCTATTATGTTATTCCTAGTTACTGTTATGTGATGCAGAGTGTCTATTTAATGTGCCTACATCTCCTAAGCTTGGGTTTGATGGATGCTCTCTCATTCAACCCTGATCCATGGTCAGCCCTCAATCTAACTATCCAATCACTCTCCCTGCTTTCAGTGTAATTCCTTGGGTCACCTCCTCTCTTGTTCGGGGTGACAACCTCTAGGGCTCTAAACAGAAATGTATGTGTGTGATCATTATTGCTAACATGCTTGGCTAAGGCACTGTGGGTCGATCCTTTCCTTATATGATATGCATGTTCTCTTATTCTGTCCCTAAATTTGCGGTTCGTCTTTCCCACATAAAACCTGGTACATACCTGACATACTGCAAGATATATCACATTGCTGGTCATGCAGTCAGCAGTAGCAGTGGTATCAAAAATCCTTCGTGTATCAGGATGTACAAATTCAGTGGAATTGTCAATGTATGAGCAGAAATTACAATGTCCACAAGATACTGTGTACTGTCTAGTAGTTGTAACCTGCTTAACCTGTCTCGGATAACATAGTATCCTCTTAAGATTTTTTCTGTTCCTATATTGGAACTTTGGGCATCACCAACAATGTCCCTAATGGCATTGTCAATCTTGAAAATTTCCCAAAATTTACCAATTATTTCTCTCATCTCAAAATGATCTGATGTAAAAGTAGTGGTAAATTTCACAACTGGTGAAGTAGTGGTAGTAGGTGTATTTCTACCAAGTGTGTCTGTAGCCTCATTCGGTCCAAAATAGGGTGCTGCTACTGTATGTCTTAAATCATGTATATTATGTAGATTGTCCTCAATCTCAGTGATACCATACCCTCTATCTAGCAATCTCCTTTTAAATTCACCAATTCCATGTCAAAGCCCTCTTCAGTCGGGTTCAGTCTAGAGGCTCTGATGGCTTGGCCCTTAATAATATTTTTAAAAACAAAAGAGGGATGCATGCTAGATCTCAATAATAGAGAATTGCTATAGCACGTCTTCCTGAAAACACCAGTATTGATCAAGCCATCCGATAGTTTCTCTATATACAGGTCCAAAAATTCAATCTTATCTAATGAAAATTCATAGTAAATGTGAGGTAATTAGTTAAACCATTCACATCATTCAAGAATAGTGCCAATTGCTCCACAGTGCCATTCCATAGAGCAAAGACATCATCCACAAAACGCCGGAACAATATAACATGTTGTTTGAAGGCTTCTAAATTGAATAGTACCTTCTCTTCCCAGCAGGCTAAAAACATATTGGCGTAGCTATTAGCAAGGTGTTCCCATAGCTACGCCATCAACCTGCCTATAAAGAGCATCATCAAACATGAAAATGTTGTTCTCCAATATTAGTTCTAAGAAATGAACGAATAAATCTATTTTCACTTCACTGTAATCACTATGTGTATGTAAATAGTCAGATATATAAGTGAGTCCAAGTTGATTGGGGATAACAGTGAAGAGAGACTGTATATCAAATGTCACAAAAATATAATCACCCACTGACTCATGACTCTTGAGGCATTCGTAGAAGTCCAATAGAAACTGTTTCGAATCTCTTAATACACATGTATTTTTATTCAAGATGGGTCTTAAATTCTTTTCTATGTATACCGAGAGATGCTCGGTGACCCATCCTCGACCAGAGACAATAGGTGTCATGGGTGGATTAGTAGCATCTTTGTGAATTTTAGGGAGACCATGGATAACTGGCATCATAGGTTCTTTAATAATCAAGTATTCATATAGGTCTCTATCTATTAGTCCACTCAAATGAATGTCTAATAGAGTATCCTTTGTCAGCCTTATGGTATCCTTCGTCATCTCAGATGTAACAATCTGATAAAAACAATCACTCAACATGTCATTCATTGAGTTGTAATAATGTAGGGTGTTCATTACCACCACACGCCCTCCCTTGTCTGCAGGTCTAACAACAATAGAATTGTCATCCTGTAAATCCCTAAGACTAATTCTTTCATTATATGTAAGGTTGTCTCTCCTATAAGACTTCCTTTGTATATTGCCATCATAATATTTGTAAAGTTCTTCTTCCGTGAGACGCTGAAATGTCTCTATTAGTGGGTGGTTAACTGGAACATAATCACTAAGATTTTTAAAAATAAATTCACCTTTCGTCTGTTCACTAGGTCCAGTCCCCTTATGTAATAACCTGAGCATGACATTTCTACAAAATACTTTCAAATCTACCATAGTTTCAGTGATATTACTTGTACATTTGGGTATAAAATTCATCCCTTTACTTAATAGTGAAACATCATCTTCAGTCAAGAGTCTATCAGACAGATTATGTATCAACGCCTGTCTTTTGTTCCACATCTTCTTTAAGGTTTGATTCTGTGGAAGTTCCTCTGAAAGTTTCCTTTTCTGTCATCCACGACTCATGGATCGTGCACGTCTGGGACCCTTCTCCAAACGAACCGGAAGGGAAAAGAAACATTCAGAGGTGAATCAGAATGTAAGTTCATCTGATTACATTGCTCTTTCGGTCTGGTTATGGCCCCTGGACATATGTCCTTGTTATTACTAGTGACGGGCTTATTTTTAACTATTTGTACCTCAGGATATAGATTGGTTCCAGTATGCATACTGGGATGCACTAAATGTATTACATCATTAGAATCAGTGTTGGTCATCACTATGGATCCTGCAGGGTCAATAGAATCAATGTGTGATGTGACACCATCCACCTCCACATCCCTCCCCTGCTGTTGCAAAGTGTCATTGTATCTAATGTTGACAGCACCATTCATAGATATCTGACCTTCAGTCCTGACACTCTCCACAACATTAATGTCACCAATAGGACATATATTCTGTGTTGCACTAACATTTCCATCAGTAATTACATCACTTGTTCCCATTAAATTAACAGAAGATGTTCTCACATCTCTCATAACACTCATATTGTTTCCAGAGTTAAAGTTCTGGTGTCTCATATGCACATTCCTGTTCACATTATTATCAGCAGTAATATTAGGTTGTACATTACTATCTATAAAAGAAACATTATCAGAATTAAAATTATTCCTAGGCCATGTGAAGACATGGCCTAATTTAAAATCATTTAAATCTCTTATTATTTTATGTTTTTTCTGTTGCATTAGTTTGCGCTCTACTGCTAACACACTATCTAACATGTTCTCAAAAAGTGGTTGCACTGTACCTTCTGCAAACTCACTAAAAATGGCAGTTTGTTTATTATTAATATCCACAGTCAATGCTGTTTCCTCTGGTTCAAAGAAAGTAATCAGAAGCTCCATATACCTCCGACTAGCATCTAGGTTCAGCTTTTGCCAAGCTGACAGCAATTCTGGGTAGTCTCGGCCCTGACTGGGCATGTTGAATATCCGCAAACCTCGTGGAACGATATTTCTGTCAATACAAAACTGCAAATGCAGTCGCTGTATCTGGAGCCTCTTAAGTTTAAAGAAGCTTCTTTCAGTCTCATCGAGAAGCCTGTGCAGCTTCTCCATATCGACGGTCCTTCTCGTGATGTCATCTCTCGGCGGCAGACTCTGTAGTTGCCAAGGCAAAGAAGCAGTACCATCCAGGTACTGCTTAAACCTCCTCATAAGGACTTCTTTCCTCTGGTGTTCACCTCGAGGAATGTAGTCCAATTCTATGTTAGCCATATCGATTGAAGCAACACAAATGTAAGGCAAATGTAACAAAAATACTGATGCAATCAACGTCCGCTCCTGCAAGTGTACTGAAGGATTAAATATTATTCAACACATGGAGGAACACTTGCAGATAAACGCTCCTTATCCAGGAATAAAATAAATAAAGTTTGATAGCAAGTGGATAGGAGCGAAGCTAGACAGCAAACAAATATAGTTCAAGTCCAACACAAAGCCCTTCAGAGTTTCAAATATTCCAAGTAATCCAAATAGAACCACCAAGTCCTGTGGTAAATATTCTTTATTCAACAGACAAGCGCTTTAAGCTGAGTACAGCTTCTTCAGGTCAATTCAAAAACAAAATCAAGTCCCATAATATATAGGTAATCCAATTAAATTACAACAAAGTCAATTAAACATTTAAAAGGGAAATGTAATGTTAATAAAGACTTATAAAAACATATAAAATATTACTTCAAATTAAAACCTCTATAGCACTTATAATAAAAACATATATGTGAGAACATGTAAGGGACAAATATGTGTATAAGTGGAACTGTATAAGTTTATTAAAACAATATACTAGTGTGTACAAGACTCACAGATACAAGAGCTGGTCTATTATGTTATTCCTAGTTACTGTTATGTGATGCAGAGTGTCTATTTAATGTGCCTACATCTCCTAAGCTTGGGTTTGATGGATGCTCTCTCATTCAACCCTGATCCATGGTCAGCCCTCAATCTAACTATCCAATCACTCTCCCTGCTTTCAGTGTAATTCCTTAGGTCACCTCCTCTCTTGTTCGGGGTGACAACCTCTAGGGCTCTAAACAGAAATGTATGTGTGTGATCATTATTGCTAACATGCTTGGCTAAGGTATTGTGGGTCAATCCTTTCCTTATATGATATGCATGTTCTCTTATTCTGTCCCTAAATTTGCGGTTCGTCTTTCCCACATAA
This sequence comes from Protopterus annectens, assembly GCF_019279795.1. Classification (NCBI taxonomy): domain Eukaryota; kingdom Metazoa; phylum Chordata; order Ceratodontiformes; family Protopteridae; genus Protopterus; species Protopterus annectens. The sequence goes on from NC_056739.1 coordinate 704,503,473, forward strand.
AAACTGGTACATACCTGACATACTGCAAGATATATCACATTGCTGGTCATGCAGTCAGCAGTAGCAGTGGTATCAAAAATCCTTCGTGTATCAGGATGTACAAATTCAGTGGAATTGTCAATGTATGAGCAGAAATTACAATGTCCACAAGATACTGTGTACTGTCTAGTAGTTGTAACCTGCTTAACCTGTCTCGGATAACATAGTATCCTCTTAAGATTTTTTCTGTTCCTATATTGGAACTTTGGGGCATCACCAACAATGTCCCTAATGGCATTGTCAATCTTGAAAATTTCCCAAAATTTACCAATTATTTCTCTCATCTCAAAATGATCTGATGTAAAAGTAGTGGTAAATTTCACAACTGGTGAAGTAGTGGTAGTAGGTGTATTTCTACCAAGTGTTTCTGTAGCCTCATTCGGTCCAAAATAGGGTGCTGCTACTGTATGCCTTAAATCATGTATATTATGTAGATTGCCCTCAATCTCAGTGATACCATACCCTTTATCTAGCAATCTCCCTTTTAAATTCACCAATTCCATGTCAAAGCCCTCTTCAGTCGGGTTCAGTCTAGAGGCTCTGATGGCTTGGCCCTTAATAATATTTTTAAAAACAAAAGAGGGATGCATGCTAGATCTCAATAATAGATAATAATAATAATAGAGAATTGCTATAGCACGTCTTCCTGAAAACACCAGTATTGATCAAGATAGAGAAACTATCGGATGGCTTGATCCCGACTGAAGAGGGCTTTGACATGGAATTGGTGAATTTAAAAGGGAGATTGCTACCTACTACCACTACTTCACCAGTTGAGAAATTTACCACTACTTTTACATCAGATCATTTTGAGATGAGAGAAATAATTGGTAAATTTTGGGAAATTTTCAAGATTGACAATGCCATTAGGGACATTGTTGGTGATGCCCCAAAGTTCCAATATAGGAACAGAAAAAATCTTAAGAGGATACTGTCATTTGAGTGGACTAATAGATAGAGACCTATATGAATACTTGATTATTAAAGAACCTATGATGCCAGTTATCCATGGTCTCCCTAAAATTCACAAAGATGCCACTAATCCACCCATGAGACCTATTGTCTCTGGTCGAGGATGGGTCACCGAGCATCTCTCGGTACACATAGAAAAGAATTTAAGACCCATCTTGAATAAAAATACATGTGTATTAAGAGATTCGAAACAGTTTCTATTGGACTTCTACGAATGCCTCAAGAGTCATGAGTCAGTGGGTGATTATATTTTTGTGACATTTGATATACAGTCTCTCTTCACTGTTATCCCCAATCAACTTGGACTCACTTATATATCTGACTATTTACATACACATAGTGATTACAGTGAAGTGAAAATAGATTTATTGGTTCATTTCTTAGAACTAATATTGGAGAACAACATTTTCATGTTTGATGATTCTCTTTATAGGCAGGTTGATGGCGTTGCTATGGGAACACCTTGCGCTAATAGCTACACCAATATGTTTTTAGCCTGCTGGGAAGAGAAGGTACTATTCAATTTAGAAGCCTTCAAACAACATGTTATATTGTTCCGGTGTTTTGTGGATGATGTCTTTGCTCTATGGAATGGCACAGTGGAGCAATTGGCACTGTTCTTGAATGATGTGAATGGTTTAACTAATTACCTCACATTTACTATGAATTTTTCATTAGATAAGATTGAATTTTTTGGACCTGTATATAGAGAAACTATCGGATGGCTTGATCAATACTGGTGTTTTCAGGAAGACGTGCTATAGCAATTCTCTATTATTGAGATCTAGCATGCATCCCTCTTTTGTTTTTAAAAATATTATTAAGGGCCAAGCCATCAGAGCCTCTAGACTGAACCCGACTGAAGAGGGCTTTGACATGGAATTGGTGAATTTAAAAGGAGATTGCTAGATAGAGGGTATGGTATCACTGAGATTGAGGACAATCTACATAATATACATGATTTAAGACATACAGTAGCAGCACCCTATTTTGGACGAATGAGGATACAGACACACTTGGTAGAAATACACCTACTACCACTACTTCACCAGTTGTGAAATTTACCACTACTTTTACATCAGATCATTTTGAGATGAGAGAAATAATTGGTAAATTTTGGGAAATTTTCAAGATTGACAATGCCATTAGGACATTGTTGGTGATGCCCCAAAGTTCAATATAGGAACAGAAAAATCTTAAGAGGATACTATGTTATCCGAGACAGGTTAAGCAGGAACAACTACTAGACAGTACACAGTATCTTGTGACATTGTAATCTGCTCATGCACTGACAATTCCACTGAATTTGAAGATCCTGATACACAAAGGATTTTGATACCACTGCTACTGCTGACTGCATGACCGGCGCAGCAATGTGATATATCTTGCAACATGTCCGGTATGTACCAGTTTTTATGTGGGAAAGACGAACCGCAAATTTAGGGACAGAATAAGAGAACATGCATATCATATAAGGAAAGGATCGACCCACAATGCCTTAGCCAAGCATGTTAGCAACAATGATCACACACATACATTTCTGTTTAGAGCCCTAGAGGTTGTCACCCTAACAAGAGAGGAGGTGACCTAAGGAATTACACTGAAGCAGGGAGAGTGATTGGATAGTTAGATTGAGGGCTGACCATGGATCAGGGTTGAATGAGAGAGCATCCATCAAACCCAAGCTTAGGAGACGTAGGCACATTAAATAGACACTCTGCATCACATAACAGTAACTAGGAATAACATAATAGACCAGCTCTTGTATCTGTGAGTCTTGTACACACTAGTATATTGTTTAATAAACTTATACAGTTCCACTTATACACATATTTGTCCCTTACATGTTCTCACATATATGTTTTTATTATATGCTATAGAGGTTTTAATTTGAAGTAATATTTATATGTTTTATAAGTCTTTATTAACATTACATTTCCCTTTTAAATGTTTAATTGACTTTGTTGTAATTTAATTGGATTACCTATATATTATGGGACTTGATTTTGTTTTTTGAATTGACCTGAAGAAGCTGTACTCAGCGAAAGCGCTTGTCTGTTGAATAAAGAATATTTACCACAGGACTTGGTGGTTCTATTTGGATTACTTGGAATATTTGAAACTCTGAAGCTTTGTGTTGGACTTGAACTATATTTGTTTGCTGTCTAGCTTCGCTCCTATCCACTTGCTATCAAAAATTGTGTTTCTTATGTTCATACTAGTATGCCCTTTAATGGTAGTCAGACAGGAGAGCAGCTGGCAGGTGTGTGTGTGATAATGCACACCTTGGAACAAGTGCCAGGTATGTGTATGATAATGTACACCTTGGAACAAGTGCCAGGTGTGTGGTGATAATGCACCTTGGAACAAGTGCCAGGTGTGTGATAATGCACACCTTGGAACAAGTGCCAGATGTGTGTGATAAATACCTTGGTAGAAACTTATGTTTGTCAGTAGTGGTCACTGTAAAGGGTTATAAGCCTTTCTGACCTCAGACTTAATTATAACAGGTTGGGACTGCAGGGGCTGAAATTGGAAAATGTCTCCATCAACAAAATAGTTTTAAATACTTCATTTAGATGCAGTTTTTGAACTTTTTTTTCTCTGTTCTAAACAGCATCCCTGTGTACGACATTTGTTGAAGTGTCCCTACACGTCCTTTTCAATGCAGACTCCAAAGTGAACCTTTACTCTGTGACTGATTATAAAGTTTAATTGTAGTACATGTTGGTTAGTTTGTCTTACCTACCAGCATACCTATCAGTCTGTGGGCATACAAATATCATAGCAGTAAACATTGAGAGGTCATAGCAGAGGATCCAAAAAGAGAAACACCTTCTTATTTTTCAGTATAGAAGGTTTGCAGCAACTCGGATCCCATATTGTTAGTGATGATGGACTTCTGTACTTACAAAAATTTACTTATATGTAACCTTAAATAGGTCTGATTTCAAATTGTCATTTCATCTTAGAACAAACAAGGCAACTTTAAGACCAAACTCAGCGTTTTGTGTGTGTGTGTGTGTGTGTGTGTGTGTGTGTGTGTGTGACAGTGTGTGTGTTGTGACAGACTGGTGTGTGTATGTGTGTGAGTGTGTGTGGCATCTTGGCGTGCGTGTGTGTGTGTGTGTGTGTGTGTGTGTGTGTGTGTGTGTGTGTGTGTGTGTATATGCCTGGTCTAGATAAGTCAAAAGTGCTCAGAAAGCAAAAATTTCATTTTATGATAAAATATGCTGTGTTTAAATAAGCTGAGTTTTAAAATTAGATGGCATGCACTCTTATCTATCTGTCTATCTATACTATCTATCTATCTATCCTATCTATCTATCTATCTATATCTATCCTATCTATCTATCTATCTATCTCTCTCTCTCTAGAAAGATTTATTTAATTTATCAAATGGCTAGAAATATTGAATGTCTCTGAACATTGATATGGCTTTTGTGCTTGCTGAGTATCTGTATGGAAATTGGGAGTTTGCCCTTTCCCCAATTATGTGTGATCTCAGAGTTGGCATATATAATATGCAAGGATTGCAGGGGGTGTAGGGGGCCTGCCCCTCTGCAAAAAAGCCATGTTTTTTTGTTAGAAGTTCCAAGGTTTGATGTTTTGATTTTTGATATTGTGGTATGACAGCCTTATGAACTAGATGCCTATACAAGGCTGTCACACACATTTATATTTGTATTTATATCTTTCTTGTTCACCTTAGGGTTGTAATTTTCT